>NW_001849542.1:122274-126436 GCF_000209065.1 Trypanosoma cruzi
TCCGAAAAATTAAGGGAAGACCGGGTTATCGAACCCGGGTATTCAGAGCCACAATCTGATGTTCTGCCACTGAACTATCTTCCCGCAGCGCACGGCCATAGTCCAAAAGCGACGGAAGATTCTTCCTCGGACAATCCCCCCGTTATTTTTTCCTTTTTGTTGCTACTTTTCGGTCCCGCCCCAAACCCGCGAACACGCTCACAATGTCACCCAAGGACGCGGGTTCGATTCCCGCAAAGGCGCATGATTTTCTTTTGCGCGAATACCCTCAACAAGAACACGCTCCCGAGCCGCACAAGACGGGAACGAGAAGGAGTGAACGGAATGGGGACGGAGTTCACCAGATCCTCGACGAGCGCCCACACCAAGTGAGCGCATATGTGTGCGCATTGTGGTGGCCACCGCCGCGGCATGATCCCTTCATCGGATTGGACACGCCTGTATATATTCATCTGCGTGCGTGCCTTCATAATGCGAGAGGTGCCCGATTTCGGGCTCTTCCAGCCGCAAGACGCCGCCGCTCCCCTTCGCAAGTGCCACCCCTTCGCCAAGTCCTGAAGTGTAAAAACACGACCGCGTGATATGCCGTCTGCGGGGTTTTCCGCAGACCGCACGTAGGCAAAAGTTGCCTGTATTCCGCGAGAGTCCAAAAACTCATATATCCGTCGCAGCCCCCATGTCATGGCGTGCGATTCCGAGCTGCCTTTATTCGCCGCTCCTTGCTGCGAAGTGTTGTCCACCCAAACGCCCATGGTGGATGGCAAGATGGCGGAAAAGGCCGATAAGGCTAAGCGGACCGCTCGTGCCTCGGCCTGCATGATAAGAAAAGGTTTCTTCTCCCACTTCCCCCGGCAATTTTAACGTCGCCGGAGTCTGGAATAAAAACGGCGCCCCATCCATGGAGCGATGCGTCCGTGATGATGGCGGCCGATGCTTTCTCGGTGGACTTGATGATTCGCTTGCGATTGTTCTCGATGGTGTGTCGCAATCTCTCGCCCAAACCAACCGCTGCCGACGGAAGGTTCGCCGGGGATGTCTTCTCCACAATCCCTTGGTGAAATGCCGATAATCGTCGTCGCACTGCCTTGATGGAAAAGTGGTGGTCGCATAAACGCGTGCCCAAAATGGCCGCCGCGTACAAAAAGCGTGACGCCACAACCTCCATTCCCGCGATGGTTGAAGAATTGAGCGCCGGCATGGCGCGTACAGACCGGACAAACCCTTCACTCAGGGATACCGCCCGGTGAGTGTGATCAAATTGCACCCCAGAAAGGTGTAATGCGTAGCGCCCGATTCCCGTTCTTCCCTATCGTGGCATTACTACTGTCCGTATTACGAAGCACTTGGGCCTCCCACAATGTCGCGTCGCTTTTCGACCCTGCAATGCGCATATTTTTTTTTCTACTTTTACCAGCGCGTCTAGCTATACAATGGCATCTGAGTGCCGAAGAGGTGGTCGAGCAGCGACAAAAGTTTCCTGCTATGAAGCAACTGCCGTTGAGAAAACTTTCCGAGGCGAAGGTCCCGTTCAATGCCCAGCCGTTGACGCACAGCCAAGGTGCCTGGACATTCTAGAAGCAGATGGTGCAAGGTTTCCTGCGGGTTGATTGGCGTGCTTGAAGGTGGCTGGTCCTGCGGCAGCAGAGATCGCCTCCTGGCACTGCTGTTTCGATGCCGTGTGGCGTCTGGGTTGTGTGCGCAGCAATTTCTGTGCTGTGCGGTGCTTCTCCGTGTGGGGAAAACCATGTTGCAGAAATCACATTTGAGCTCGGGAAGCGGTGGAGGATGTTCCGGATGAAATAACCGACAGTGACTGACGAGACCCGAGAATCCCGTCAATGTGGAATCACAGTGCGGACATTTCTCCTTCCGAAGGCGTGTGACGGTTTGTCTCCTTACTGGAGAGACGTCTTCCTCCCTCGCCGACGGGGGAACAGTGTCCGTCCCCGGTGCGGTTGGATCGTTGTTAGAGCGCATGTATGCAGACTGTTCCGGTGAGATGTTGCGGAATCGGCATTGGTTCGTGCAATCTCTCACGGCCCAGCATAGTCGGCCCCAGAGCTCAGATCCCCCGCACCTTGCCCTTGCGAGGTGGACCAGTTCCTGGCGGTGAAGAACCTCCTGAGTGATCAGGTCCTTACCGCTGAGATCTGATGGCCTTGTGCCGCAAAGCAAGTAGCGATGAGTGTCTTGAAGAATGGTACTACGCCACTTGTTGGGGAGCTGGGTAGTCAAACATGTCGGCAGATCCGTATGCCATAAATGTGCGATCCCATGTTCCGTTTATTGTCCACTTTCCATAGTCTGCGTCGCATACTGATCCGCAAGCTCGGTAGCGTGTGCCCCACAATGTCCGTAACAAAACTACAGGCGCACGGACCAGCCAGCACACGCCAGTGTCAGGAGACGCTGCCAGATCCGATCCTCCGTCCAGTCTGTCTGACTGAGCGGGCCCTTGTTTAGAGCCGCTAGAAGAGACTGACCGTCTGTAACCACAAGCAGGGTTTTACGCCTGTGTTGGATGCGAGGGGCAATCAGCCTCTCTAGGGCTAGAAGCAGTGCGCGGGATTCCGTCCTGTAGCTGCATGGGCGCGCACCGCGGTTTATGCTGGCCTTTTCTATTATCTCCGATGAGTTTAGGGATGAGAGCAGTATTCCAACCCCTGCTGACTTGGGAACGTCGACACCGCCATCGGTCGCAAGCATCCACGAACGATGGCTGTGCAGCGCCAGAGCCTCTTCGCTGACTCTGCGCTTTTCCCTTATCAGCTCCTCTTCGTCAGTTATTGAGTGGTCTATCGGAAGTTCCACGCCGATGGTGACCCGGTGAGCGGAGGCCGCAAACCAGGGAGGAATGGAGCTGCGAAAGAACCGCTCTTCGCGTGGTGAGCTCTCGGTGATGCCATAGTCCTTTGTGTATGCGTCTACGAATGCATATAGCTCGTCCCGAGATAATGGCGAGATGCGGAAACCGGCGCGAGGCGGTGGCTCAGGCGGGGGTCTCCGCATCCAGTCCGTCTGACATGCGCGTGTGTTCTCAAATATGGAGAGCCGCGCGCGCAGGCAAAGGACGCGGAGCGGCGGCGTATTAGCCTCCAGTAGTGCGGATTCCGGGTCGACGGTGCTCGGAACTCCGCCGACAATGCGCGCCAGAGTTGCGTACGTCTTCTGCATCTCATTCTTCGCTGAATCCGTCGCTGCCGCCCATATGAGCTCACTGCCATAGCGTAATTTGGAGCACCGTATCCAATGACGAACGTGCGTCGGTCATGTGGAGATGGTCCCGCCTCTTTGTGCGCTATGCAGCGTAGCTGCGATATCCGTTGCGAAGTGGCAGCGCATTGCTTGGTGGCCGCCACATTTAGCGTCAGTCGTGGATCGAGATCCATGCCGAGAAGCTTCGTAGTTCGCGACGCCCCCATGGTCATGACTGGGATTTGACATCCAGCCACTAACAGGGGCCACCTTCCTTCACGATCATAATCTGACTCCGTGTGCGTGGAGAGTGTGAACCAAGCGGCTTCACGCATTGACGGGTTAATGGCCAGGCCATTTTCCTGACTCCACGCATGCAGTCTTTGAAGAACCATGTTGGCAGTGGGAATGGCGTCTTCCCGGGACTGCCCCTTAACGATAATAGAGAGGTCGTCCGCATACATGTCTGCTGTGGCACCCGCAAAGCTGTTCAGCAGATTGAGAAGTGGGTGTACTTAAAGGGAGAACAAATACGGTCCCAGCACGGACCCCTGAGGAGTTCCTCGCAGCATGGGACGCCGATCGCTGTGTCTGTGGCCAACTCGTGTCTTCGCGTAGCGACCACATAGAAAGTTTCTAAGCCACCTTCTACAATCCACCCCCGGAATATTAGCCAGCAAGCGACTGAGGACTCGATGATCTATGGAGTCAAAAGCCTTGCTGAAATCAACCAGCACCAGCAGGGTCCGATGGGGTCTGTAGTGGAGTTGATTGCCAATACCGCTCTTCTTGGGAAGGCTCACCTGGAAATAATGATTTCTATTATGCACCACTTCGTGTATCAGGTGTGCCAGTCGCATCGTCGTGTTACGCACACTACGATGTGCATACTGGTGGGGGTGCGGCATCCACACCCAAAGCAATCTCTTCAGTACCATTTTCTCAGCAACCTTACTCACAATGGAGT
>NW_001849542.1:126536-130960 GCF_000209065.1 Trypanosoma cruzi
CCGGCGACTTACCGGGGTTTTATAGAGTGGAACGATGGTAGCGCGTCTCCACTCAGCCGGAATCGCACCAGTCGTCCAGCTGCGGTTAACGCAGCGAAGAAGGAATCGGAGGCCCTTTGACGAAATATGTCGCAGTGCCTCACTGTAGACTTCATCCGGTCCGGGGGCCTTGCCATACGGCGCATTACGTAGCGCAGCAAGCGGTTCTGTAATGATTAAAAGGTGCGTCAAGAGGGGAATAGGAATAAGCAACTAGCCTCGATGTGGCGGCGGACTCGTTGTCGTCCTGCTGCCTAAAAATGGAAGAAGAAACAATGCTCAAGGATGTGTTCTGTCTTTTGATGCCTTTGGAAAACCCTACTGCCTTGTGAGAGGGTGAAATGGAAAAAAGACGCGATTGAGGGCATTCACTACCCTTCTTGCTGTCTTGTAAGCGTGTTAGCCGTCTCCAAACATGAATTTGGGAAACGGAAGTAATGTCCTTTTACGTCCGGAACCGTATTTCCAAGCAAGTGGTTCGCCTGGATTTAACTTGCTTCTGACGCACCGTGGATGCGTGTTACGCGGGCGCGCTTGGAGTAGGAGGGAGAATTGACTTGTCCTTTGCATTTCTGCCTCACGGTCGGGGGTCGGTGACTGTGTATAGCTGGCTTTGCTGTCAATAGCAATCCGCTCTGCCTCCATGAGAGTGTCGTCCCAAAGCCTGGGGCCGTCCTTGTGCATGCCGGGGGCGCTTTTTCGTCGATATGAAGTTAGAAGCGCTTTCATAAAACCTTTAATTCCGACAGACCGCTTCTTATACAGTCGTATGCCGGAAGTTGTGCGTCGAGTTCCTTGACAAATAAATCCCGTTTGCACTTCCCCCAACCGTAAAATTTCTCTGGCGCCGAAGGCATGGTATCTTAAACGCCTAATTTAGCGTGAATGTTGACACGTAATTATCGCTAAGTGACGACACAGAAGCTGACCAATCTGACACAGTCAAATGCTTTGACCATGTCAGATCGATGCGGGATCTTTCTCTTGCGCCACGGGCATACGTGATCTCACCAGGGGTGTTAACCAAGGTGAGTCCCGCACCCGTGCACAGTTCTAAAAATTCTGCAGCAACCTCGCTTGGAGAAGTCTCCGAGAATGGCTCCCACCGTGGGTGATGCATGTTGAAATCCCCGCACAGCAGGAGCGGCGACGAGGCTGGAAGGCAGTTTACTAACCGCCTGAAGGATTGCGTTACTTGCGGTGGTGGTCTCACATAGGCACCCGCTACAATAAGATCACGGTTCTGGTCCAGAGCAACCTGGACCACCACCACTTCAAGGCTGGTGTCATGCTGGGGGATGGTGAGAGGTATACGCTTGGAGCGGAGAGTTTTCCGCACCAGCACCGCCACACCGCCTCCCTTGCCGATGCGCGACTGTGCATAGAGCACATAATCTCCAGTGTGCATGCTGGCGATCTGCTCGGACGACTTCCAAGTCTCCTGAATGGCTATTATGTCTGCTCCTTGCGCCATTAATGTTGCGAGTTTTGACGGCGTGAGGCAAGAAACGTTCATCTGGAGTACTGCTATGGGGCCTGGGTTCTGCTCAATGTCTCCGCTTAGCAGTAGCTTTTGTCGTCGCGCGTCAAATACGGCATGCAAACGGTATGTATAGCGCTGATAAGCGCCGATGGAATTCAGCAGCGGATACAAATACCGCTCCGCGGGCAGCCATGTAAATGGCTCCATCTGGTGCCCTTCCGACCCGTTTGTGCGGCGCCTCCTGCCTCTCCGCATGCAGCGGAAGGGCAGCAGGCGCTTACCTTCCTCTCTAGCAAAGAGTACTAGACCCTGGCGCCACGTTGAGGTGGCCGGCTGGGCCAGGGCAATGCGCATATTTTTTTTTTTTTTTTTCTGCTCCTACCAGCGCGTCTAGCTATACAATGACATCTGAGTGCCGAAGAGGTGGTCGAGCAGCGACAAAAGTTTCCTGCTATGAAGCAACTGCCGTTGAGAAAACTTTCCGAGGCGAAGGTCCCGTTCAATGCCCAGCCGTTGACGCACAGCCAAGGTGCCTGGACATTCTAGAAGCAGATGGTGCAAGGTTTCCTGCGGGTTGATTGGCGTGCTTGAAGGTGGCTGGTCCTGCGGCAGCAGAGATCGCCTCCTGGCACTGCTGTTTCGATGCCGTGTGGCGTCTGGGTTGTGTGCGCAGCAATTTCTGTGCTGTGCGGTGCTTCTCCGTGTGGGGAAAACCATGTTGCAGAAATCACATTTGAGCTCGGGAAGCGGTGGAGGATGTTCCGGATGAAATAACCGACAGTGACTGACGAGACCCGAGAATCCCGTCAATGTGGAATCACAGTGCGGACATTTCTCCTTCCGAAGGCGTGTGACGGTTTGTCTCCTTACTGGAGAGACGTCTTCCTCCCTCGCCGACGGGGGAACAGTGTCCGTCCCCGGTGCGGTTGGATCGTTGTTAGAGCGCATGTATGCAGACTGTTCCGGTGAGATGTTGCGGAATCGGCATTGGTTCGTGCAATCTCTCACGGCCCAGCATAGTCGGCCCCAGAGCTCAGATCCCCCGCACCTTGCCCTTGCGAGGTGGACCAGTTCCTGACGGTGAAGAACCTCCTGAGTGATCAGGTCCTTACCGCTGAGATCGGATGGCCTTGTGCCGCAAAGCAAGTAGCGATGAGTGTCTTGAAGAATGGTACTACGCCACTTGTTGGGGAGCTGGGTAGTCAAACATGTCGGCAGATCCGTATGCCATAAATGTGCGATCCCATGTTCCGTTTATTGTCCACTTTCCATAGTCTGCGTCGCATACTGATCCGCAAGCTCGGTAGCGTGTGCCCCACAATGTCCGTAACAAAACTACAGGCGCACGGACCAGCCAGCACACGCCAGTGTCAGGAGACGCTGCCAGATCCGATCCTCCGTCCAGTCTGTCTGACTGAGCGGGCCCTTGTTTAGAGCCGCTAGAAGAGACTGACCGTCTGTAACCACAAACAGGGTTTTACGCCTGTGTTGGATGCGAGGGGCAATCAGCCTCTCTAGGGCTAGAAGCAGTGCGCGGGATTCCGTCCTGTAGCTGCATGGGCGCGCACCGCGGTTTATGCTGGCCTTTTCTATTATCTCCGATGAGTTTAGGGATGAGAGCAGTATTCCAACCCCTGCTGACTTGGGAACGTCGACACCGCCATCGGTCGCAAGTATCCACGAACGATGGCTGTGCAGCGCTAGAGCCTCTTCGCTGACTCTGCGCTTTTCCCTTATCAGCTCTTCTTCGTCCGTTATTGAGTGGTCTATCGGAAGTCCCACACCGATGGTGGCCCGGTGTGCGGAGGCCGCAAACCAGGGAGGAATGGAGCTGCGAAAGAACCGCTCTTCGCGTGGTGAGCTCTCGGTGATGCCATAGTCCTTTGTGTATGCGTCTACGAATGCATATAGCTCGTCCCGAGATAATGGCGAGATGCGGAAACCGGCGCGAGGCGGTGGCTCAGGCGGGGGTCTCCGCATCCAGTCCATCTGACATGCGCGTGTGTTCTCAAATATGGAGAGCCGCGCGCGCAGGCAAAGGACGCGGAGCGGCGGCGTATTAGCCTCCAGTAGTGCGGATTCCGGGTCGACGGTGCTCGGAACTCCGCCGACAATGCGCGCCAGAGTTGCGTACGTCTTCTGCATCTCATTCTTCGCTGAATCCGTCGCTGCCGCCCATACGAGCTCGCTGCCATAGCGTAATTTGGAAGCACCGTATCCAATGACGAACGTGCGTAGGTCATGTGGAGATGGTCCCGCCTCCTTGTGCGCTATGCAGCGTAGCTGCGATATCCGTTGCGAAGTGGCAGCGCATTGCTTGGTGGCCGCCACATTTAGCGTCAGTCGTGGGTCGAGATCCATGCCGAGAAGCTTCGTAGTTCGCGATGCCCCCATGGTCATGACTGGGATTTGACATCCAGCCACTACCAGGGGCCACCTTCCTTCACGATCATAATCTGACTCCGTGTGCGTGGATAGTGTGAACCAGGCAGCTTCACACTTTGACGGGTTGATGGCCAGGCCATTTTCCCGACTCCACGCATGCAGCTTTTGAAGAACCATGTTGGCAGTGGGAATGGCGTCTTCCCGGGACTGCCCCTTAACGATAATAGAGAGGTCGTCCGCATACATGTCTGCTGTGACACCCGCAAAGCTGTTCAGCAGATTGAGAAGTGGGTGTACGTAAAGGGAGAACAAATACGGTCCCAACACGGACCCCTGAGGAACTCCTCGCAGCATGGGACGCCGATCGCTGTGTCTGTGGCCAACTCGTGTCTTCGCGTAGCGTCCACATAGAAAGTTTCTAAGCCACCTTCTACAATCCACCCCCGGAATATTAGCCAGCAAGCGACTGAGGACTCGATGATCTATGGAGTCAAAAGCCTTGCTGAAATCAACCAGC
>NW_001849542.1:131060-134987 GCF_000209065.1 Trypanosoma cruzi
TCAGCACCCTTACTCACAAATGGAGTAAAGCCTGATGGGTCGATATGACTCAAGCAGTTCCGGCGACTTACCGGGTTTTAAGAGTGGAACGATGGTAGCGCGTCTCCACTCAGCCGGAATCGCACCAGTCGTCCAGCTGCGGTTAACGCAGCGAAGAAGGAATCGGAGGCCCTTTGACGAAATATGTCGCAGTGCCTCACTGTAGACTTCATCCGGTCCGGGGGCCTTGCCATACGGCGCATTACGTAGCGCAGCAAGCGGTTCTGTAATGATTAAAAGGTGCGTCAAGAGGGGAATAGGAATAAGCAACTAGCCTCGATGTGGCGGCGGACTCGTTGTCGTCCTGCTGCCTAAAAATGGAAGAAGAAACAATGCTCAAGGATGTGTTCTGTCTTTTGATGCCTTTGGAAAACCCTACTGCCTTGTGAGAGGGTGAAATGGAAAAAAGACGCGATTGAGGGCATTCACTACCCTTCTTGCTGTCTTGTAAGCGTGTTAGCCGTCTCCAAACATGAATTTGGGAAACGGAAGTAATGTCCTTTTACGTCCGGAACCGTATTTCCAAGCAAGTGGTTCGCCTGGATTTAACTTGCTTCTGACGCACCGTGGATGCGTGTTACGCGGGCGCGCTTGGAGTAGGAGGGAGAATTGACTTGTCCTTTGCATTTCTGCCTCACGGTCGGGGGTCGGTGACTGTGTATAGCTGGCTTTGCTGTCAATAGCAATCCGCTTTGTTTCTTAAGAATGCCGTTTTTCCACCCCAAGGCTTGATGAAGAGAAGCGGCGGCGTCTTGCGGCTGGAAGAGCCCGAAATCGGGCACCTCTCGCATTATGAAGGCACGCACGCAGATGAATATATACAGGCGTGTCCAATCCGATGAAGGGATCATGCCGCGGCGGTGGCCACCACAATGCGCACACATATGCGCTCACTTGGTGTGGGCGCTCGTCGAGGATCTGGTGAACTCCGTCCCCATTCCGTTCACTCCTTCTCGTTCCCGTCTTGTGCGGCTCGGGAGCGTGTTCTTGTTGAGGGTATTCGCGCAAAAGAAAATCATGCGCCTTTGCGGGAATCGAACCCGCGTCCTTGGGTGACATTGTGAGCGTGTTCGCGGGTTTGGGGCGGGACCGAAAAGTAGCAACAAAAAGGAAAAAATAACGGGGGGATTGTCCGAGGAAGAATCTTCCGTCGCTTTTGGACTATGGCCGTGCGCTGCGGGAAGATAGTTCAGTGGCAGAACATCAGATTGTGGCTCTGAATACCCGGGTTCGATTCCCGGTCTTCCCTTAATTTTTCGGAGTTTTTCTCCGAGGCGAAACCGCGTCATTATGCACATTGGGCGGCCCCGCAAGCCCCGAGAAAGGAGCCGCAGGCGGTGTGCGCCTCTTTTCGCCCGTGGTCTTTTGTCCCGCGGGTTTTCTTCTTTCCTCGCTTTTTCTTATGCAGAATAATCTTCCGGGCAGCTGGCCGGACCCTGAAAGTATCTATGGAAACCAAACAAGTTAGGAAAAAAGGTTCTTTAGTTAATTGCTTCAATGTTTTATTCTCATTCAATATATAGAATTCTGTGGACCACCAGCATGGTCCTTTGTCCTCAGTTAGGATTGAAATATTATTACTTACGAAGTGGCAGACTTTGGGGTCCTCCAACCACAAGACCCCGCCGCTCCCCTTCGCAAGTTCCACCCCTTCGCCAAGTCCTGAAGTGTAAAAACACGACCGCGTGATATGCCGTCTGCGGGGTTTTCTGCAGACCGCACGTAGGCAAAAGTTGCCTGTATTCCGCGAGAGTCCAAAAACTCATATATCCGTCGCAGCCCCCATGTCATGGCGTGCGATTCCGAGCTGCCTTTATTCGCCGCTCCTTGCTGCGAAGTGTTGTCCACCCAAACGCCCATGGTGGATGGCAAGATGGCGGAAAAGGCCGATAAGGCTAAGCGGACCGCTCGTGCCTCGGCCTGCATGATAAGAAAAGGTTTCTTCTCCCACTTCCCCCGGCAATTTTAACGTCGCCGGAGTCTGGAATAAAAACGGCGCCCCATCCATGGAGCGATGCGTCCGTGATGATGGCGGCCGATGCTTTCTCGGTGGACTTGATGATTCGCTTGCGATTGTTCTCGATGGTGTGTCGCAATCTCTCGCCCAAACCAACCGCTGCCGACGGAAGGTTCGCCGGGGATGTCTTCTCCACAATCCCTTGGTGAAATGCCGATAATCGTCGTCGCACTGCCTTGATGGAAAAGTGGTGGTCGCATAAACGCGTGCCCAAAATGGCCGCCGCGTACAAAAAGCGTGACGCCACAACCTCCATTCCCGCGATGGTTGAAGAATTGAGCGCCGGCATGGCGCGTACAGACCGGACAAACCTTTCACTCAGGGATACCGCCCGGTGAGTGTGATCAAATTGCACCCCAGAAAGGTGTAATGCGTAGCGCCCGATTCCCGTTCTTCCCTATCGTGGCATTACTACTGTCCGCATTACGAAGCACTTGGGCCTCCCACAATGTCGCGTCGCTTTTCGACCCTGCAATGCGTATATTATCGATCCAAACGCCGACACGCACCGATGGAGGTGCGGCCCAGAGGCGGTGAACCACCGTCGTCACCACCGCAATTGCTGAGGTAATAATCTGGAGAATTTCTGGGCCGGCCTTGTATCCCATTGGCGGCCGTGTCAGCTCCACCAGCGTGCCGTCCTCCACGCGGCATCGAAAGAGATGCCGCGTCTCCCGCGGTGAAGGGACTTGAAAAAAGGATGCCTTTAAGTCCAGGCAGGAAGCGGCCTCAGCCATCACAGGCGGCAAATAATGGGAAATATGTAAAAGAGGAACATTAGCCTCATAAGGGTCGTCTCTGCTCTTGCCGCGTGGCCACGCGATCCATCGTCGTCTCAAACCGGTGGTTTTCTCCTCCACAACCGAGAAAGGGTATTATCCATCCGCCTGTTATTGTGGACGAAGCGTCCTCGATTATTCCTGCTTTTCTTAACAATCTCGCGTCAGCGGTTGGAATTCTCCGTGAGCCTTCGCGCGCTTTACCGGAGGAAGACGGAGGGAAAGGGGACCGCCCCACGAGTCCCCACACTTGCATGAGCCTCTCCAAGGTGGCCGGTTTCAACCGACTTTTAATCCACTCCAGATTCAATACGGGCACGTTGACTTGCTGTAACGGGATAGCGTGTTCGTCGTGTGGAGTGGCCAGACGCGTCCTTGTGGCGCGTCTCGTTATTGTAGCGGCATGATTGTGATTAAAATCATGGAAAAAACGCTCCTCTGCTCTTAGCCAGGGTTCTTGCCCTTCCGCCGTTTCTCCCTTCACATCAATGCGACCAGCGACGACACCTGGGTCAGCATTGTGGTGTATCTCCCCAAATATCGAACCGTGTTCTGGGGAAGGTCGAACGGGTCGACGTGCTTCGCCAACTGCTAGATCACGTGTGAATTCAAATTGTATGTCTCCACGGTTTGAGCGGCGTGTCTCAACGCTCCCCGTTCTATGGAATGCGCCGTGGCATCCCAAGGAGCCAGAGCTCGTTCGACTTGGGCATTAGTAATATTCGTGAGCTTTTCGTTTTCTTGAAGTGTCCTGCATAGCTTTATATTGTCGAAGGCGTCCTGCCCTCGTATCTTCACAAACCGCGAGGCGCGGTGGGGATCCGCTCTCGCCGTCTTCGGCGCGACGGACCAATCCAAAATTAAGGCCCCGTCCGCCTCCATTGTGAAATTTTTGGCTGTCAAGGCCGCGATCTCGGACCAACGACTCGCCGTTATCCACGCGAGTCGTAAGACAACGCGTTCCTTCCAATCGGTCCGGCTGCGGATTACTTGATCCATCTCTTCCTTTGTCAAGGGGCGCGCTTGCTTCGTCTCCGATCGCACCGCAACTTTTTGTAGCCCCAGAATCATCATGTCCAGCGGGGGTTCGAT
>NW_001849542.1:135087-140127 GCF_000209065.1 Trypanosoma cruzi
CAGCCCCTCTGCCGTTTTTTGATGGGCGCCTGTATTGTGAGTAATTCCCTCTGGGGCGCACATTGCATGTAGATGCCTCGTGTCCAAAGATATGACAACGTTGGCATCGCACAGTGCGTTGGGTTTCTCGCCGATCGACGAAAAGCTGGGCTGCCCTCGCATAAGCGTCCGTCTGGTGAACAGCAGTGTGTAGACGGGCGCGCGGTTTGGAAAGCCGGATGCCGGGATCGGATGCAATTGTGAGCTGCATCCGGAATGTATTCAGTAGGGACCTCCCCAAATTCATGAAGCGATCGGTGGGATCCTGCAGGACTTCCGGCGCGCTGATCCACTCGACCAAATTGTCAAAGGCAAGTTTAACCTGCTCGTCGTCCTGTTGCCGGCATTGGTGTGCGCACCGGAGGTCGATAATGACTCCGGAGGCGCCCTCATTCCATACACGCGAGGGCCACGTAGTGACGTCGAATGCGCAGAAACTGCGGTCCTCTTCCATGGGTAATCGGGCGTCCAGGGGAGAAGTGCGGGAGGGCAACGGCGTGGAGGGGTGGAAATGTGGTCTCCCAACATTGCCGTGAGGGCGTCTGTAAGCCGCCGAGCTGTGTCGGGCCGCGCTGCTAGGCACTCCTCCAGCCATCAAGATATCCGTTTGATGCGGTAGTGTAGTTACGCTATCGTTGGCAACGTGTCGAGTAGCGGGGGACTCGTCCCGCCCAGCCGTCTCCGCATCCCGCGCGGTTTGTAGTGCGTTAAGGCGTGCCTCCCGTTCAGGGAGTTGAGCATTGAGGACTCCCAAGTTGAATTCGCGCTCCCGTAATTGGGCGCGATCGGCCTCCAACTGCTGTCGTAGTTCTAGGACCTGGTTGCCGGCCCCGGCGATATTGGATTCCCTTACCAATAGGTTAATTTGCGCCTCCTGAAACTGCGAGTTAAGCTGAGCATTTCGATTCTGCACGTCCGCGACGGCGTTCGCGTAATCAAAATTCAGGCGCTCCCTTTCAGCAGTGATGAGCCCTTGTTGGTGCCCCAACTCCCGGAATGCCCCCCATAGCGGGCAGGAGCGCTTTTGTCTCAAAATTAGGGATCTGAGGCGCCCGTAGGTTCGCAATATGTCCAATGATAGTAGAATCCTGCCATGCTTTAGAGACAGGTCCATGGAACAAGCATAAGCCTGTCGATGATGGGGCCACAGTTAACGTCTCATCCGACATCTGGTTACCATTAATAAACGTCAACTGCACCTGGGTCTCGCCACATTGGCACACCATTTCCCAGAGACGGGCGCCAATATCACACCACTCGGAGGGTGTGTAGGGAACCAAAGTCATTTCCTTAAACTTATCTGGCTGTGTGTCTGTAAAAAATAAAAGCAAATATTATCCGGCCTCTATCGGTTCCCGGCACCTACAAAGTCGCGTTCTTCCCAAAAGATTCATACGGTAGAAAGTATCATAAAGAATGCATTCATTTATCAGGATATACACATACATTAATTAAGCTAGCCAGCTCTCCCGTGATCATTCTTTTCACAAGCTCCTAAACGTGCCCTGGCAATCGTCGTGGGTTTCGCTTCTCCGGCCCCATTCCTTCCTATTGAAAATGAAAACGCGCCGCCGCGAGGGTTTTCGCGATGGCGAACCCTTTTGTACCCGCTAAAAAAAAAAGAAAAAAAGAGAAACAGCAGCGACTGCAAAAGAAAGAGCGGAGCAAACCTTCTCGCCACCCAAGAAAGGCAAGAACAACAACCAACGTCCCAACCTCGACAAAATGCATTTTCCCTCTTCACTCCAGACCTTTTGATCGGGGGAAAGGTGCGCCATAGGAATCACTCCTTTTTTAAGTTTATGGCAACATATTCATAATTAAAAAATAACTCCGGCACCGGAAGGAATTCGAGGGGGAACGTCCTTCTTGGTGAACCGTCATTCGCTGGGAAATTAAAAATTAGAAAAAAAAAAAAAAAGAGAGAAAGATGCTAAAAAGCACCTTTTCCACGCCTCCCGTTTCGAGGGGAGAGGCGTGTTGGTCCAAAGCGCTCGCATTCTAAAAAGAAAATACCACGATGGCACATTGGGGGGAAAAATATATTGGGCACTCTTCACAAACGAAAATAAAACCAGGTGATTCATTCAGCTCGAGTTCGAAAAACAAAACAAACAAAATAAAACACGCGCACTGCGGAACCGCTTGTTATTCATAATAATAATAATATAGGAAAGAAAAAAGAAAAAGGAGAAGCACACAAAAGAAAAAAAAAAGACCAAAATATTTCTACAAACACGCATAGACTACTTTCTCGTGAGATACATCTGGTGAGGCAATTATTTACTTGTTTATCTGCCTGTTTTTATTGGGGTTCTGTTCATCGGATCGTCCAATTGAGTTGGTCGTATTCCTGATCAGTTCGTTCCCTTTTTTTTTTTTTTTTTGCTTCATCCCAATTACTCAGCGCTTTGCATAAACGCAGCAGCTGCAACAGGCGACAACAGCAAATGTGATGAGCATCAGCGCACCCACCACAGATCCCATGAAAATCATGCTCCAAAAAATGATTGAGGGTCCCCTGTCACTTTTTCCATTTTCAGGCACATAGACACTTACGAGGACTGCCTTCCCAGGCCCAGGATACAATGCCAGCACTGTCTGAAAGTTTGATCGGGTGATCATGGAGTTCACCTCCTCTGGCCCCCAAACATCCTGAAGATCCGGGGTGGGAGCGGTACTCAGCACAACCTGCAGCACCTCGACTTGGGCTTTCAGTTCGCCATCGGCGGAAAGGGATGTTACGTTGACGGTGGTGTTGAAGGCGTACTTGCGCAACAACTGGAGAGTAATACTGTCCACAAGGGCTGCTTCTAGAACCGTCTTCTTGCCGCTTACCACAGGGCCCCAGTTGGAACCATTAAAAACAATGAGGTGCTCGGACGTCGACTGCTGTGCGGAGACGGGAATGGCGACGGTCAAAAACAGTAAGGCGGCAAAAAGAAGAACCAGTTTCCCTTTCACCATCTCGTCGTAGGCGCTCAAAAAACTCTTTAGCTAAAAATTGGGTCTCATTAGAAGTAAAAAGAAAAAAAAAAAGGGGGGAAAAAAAAAACAGAAAGAAAAACATGTTGGTCTTTGCTGGTTGAACAGTTTTTACTCATACGTCTGCTGAAATACACATGTACATATGTGCATGCACATGTGATGCAAGATACATGTATTTTAAATGTATATATGTATGTATAGAAAATGATCCACACAATTAATAGGGGGGAGTGTTGAGGGGGGGGGGGAAGAAAAAAGGAAAAAAAAAAAAACGTTTCGCATGCGGCGGCACGCGGGGGCGTATATATTTATTTGCATACATGTGGAAGAAAACGAAATTTGTGGTAATTTAACCGCACATACCCCACCCACGCAATCAGAGATTGAAAAATCATCAAGCAAAAAAAAAAAAAAAGGAAAAAAAAAATGGCTTAATCAGTGAGAATTAAAGCAACACATAAACACACTCAATAATAATTATAAAACTATTTTCTATATTTGGACTTATTTTGATTAAAATGATACAACTCATCTTCATCTTCATCATCTTCATCTTCATCACTTCTGCAGCAGCAATGACAGCACATCCACACAAACAATACAAAGAGGCCAAACGCCATAGCAACGAAGGTACATCCTCCCAGGAAGTATAAAGATCTTAACACATCTTCATAGACCTTTATATTCTTACTGAAGGTGGGAATTTGCACACTGATGACAGTTGCCCTTTCCGGACCTGGATAGAGTGCCAGTGTGTTGCTGAATTCGCCCTGAGTGATCATAGAATTGGCTTCGTCCGGTGGCCAGAGGTGCAGGAGACGTGAGCTGGGACCCTTACTTAACAAAGCCTGCAGCACGGTGACGTGGACCCTCAGATTTTTATTGAATTCCACAGATGACACGTTGATGATGGTCAAAAAGGCATACTTGCGCAGCAACTGGGGTCCAATGTCCTTGATGAGGGCTGCCTTTAGCTCCGTCAATTTATTTTGCACCACGAACTCCCAATTGGGGCCACCGAACACAATAATGTGCTCCGACGTCGACGGTGAGGATTGTGCGGAGGCGAAAGGCACGATATGCAAGTTCAGCAGCAGCACAAAGGCAAAAAGAAGTACGTTTCTACCCTTCATCTTTTCACTGTGGAGTTTCAGCAAAATGTGGTTGCGTTTACGGAGTTTTATTCGAGCCGCAAAAATACCTTCTTGTGAGCCAAAAGCCAAAATAACAATAATAATACTAAAAGATGAGGAAAGAACTCGCACGCGTGTGTGTATGGGGAGGAGCTTGGAATGTGTATTGCAGAGGGTTAGGGGTTAGGGGAGGCAACACCAGCCACCATTCGTGCGCTCACTGCAATTGCGAACATTCCCCAAACTTTTTATTTAATAAAATGTTTATCAGAAGCCCTTGGACTGTTTTCTCCCCGCATCGTTTTTTCTTTTTCTTTCTCCCTCCTTCTCTCTCTTTTTACATCGCCACACTTGCTCACAAGAAAGCACCGGAAATATATTATATTATAAATAAAAATATATATTTTTTTCTTTTTGTAATTGAGAAGTAAAAGGATGCGCACCACCACCGTAAACCACTAAAAGGGAAAAAACAAAAAACAAAAACAAAATTTCTTAGCAGCAGTGATCCAAGCAAAAAACAGGGAATATGATTTTTTTTTTTTTTTCGTTTGTGTGTTTGTGTCTCGCCCAGTTTGTTTCCCCCATCCCCCAACACACTCGTGCCCCGGAGACTCTCAGTTGAATATCAATAGGCCCAAACAAGCAAGCACAGGCATTGAGAAATGCAACTGCGTGTCGCGAGTTGGGGAGGAGACGGGGAGAGGGGAGAGGAAAGGAAAGAAAAGGAAAGGAAACACGAAGCGAAATCACTGGTGTCCCTCTCGTAGTTTGCAGAACGGGGAAGCACCACAAAACATACGCAAGAATGAGGGATTGGATGCGATGGGGGGAGGTGGGCCGGGGACCCAAAAAAAAAAAAAAAAAAAAAAAAAAAAGA
>NW_001849542.1:140227-197083 GCF_000209065.1 Trypanosoma cruzi
AAAAAAACAAAACAAAACAAACAAACCGAAAGGATAGCAGGATATTTCCCCTCCCCCAACTTCTTTTTTTTTTTAGTTCATTTATTTCATGTCAATTTCCTTCAGTTGACTGGATACGGTTCGGCGCCTTCTTCGACGGGCTTGCTGCCACAGCCCTGACAGCACATCCACACAAGCACAATAAAAAGCAGCACTGCCATGAGAGAGAGAATGGCGTAGCCCAACTTAAACAGACTTAATAGAAACTCATCGCTGATAATGGAGCCAGTTTCTTTTTCAGCCAACTGCACACTGATGACAGTTGCCCTTTCCGGACCTGGATAGAGTGCCAGTGTGTTGCTGAATGCGCCCTGAGTGATCATAGAATTGGCTTCGTCCGGTGGCCAGAGGTGCAGGAGACGTGAGCTGGGACCCTTACTTAACAAAGCCTGCAGCACGGTGACGTGGACCCTCAGATTTTTATTGAATTCCACAGATGACACGTTGATGATGGTCAAAAAGGCATACTTGCGCAGCAACTGGGGTCCAATGTCCTTGATGAGGGCTGCCTTTAGCTCCGTCAATTTATTTTGCACCACGAACTCCCAATTGGGGCCACCGAACACAATAATGTGCTCCGACGTCGACGGTGAGGATTGTGCGGAGGCGAAAGGCACGATATGCAAGTTCAGCAGCAGCACAAAGGCAAAAAGAAGTACGTTTCTACCCTTCATCTTTTCACTTCACACATACACACACACAGAAAAAAAAACCACATAAAAGAAAGAGAAGCCAAAACAAAATATTCAGATATCTTTTAATGCAGTTCATGTATCCGTGTCTTCCTTCCCACGTTAACTGTGCCTGGGCGACGTAGCGGGGCTACTGCTCTGCACGCCTGAGGGAAGAAACCCAACAGCAACAAATCGGCCCAATAAAAGTTTCGTCCACATGGGCGGATACGAGGAGACAAATAAAAGAAAATCATGTAATTAAAATATTTCAACTTTATCTCCACACGTGACTTTGAGTGATCATCACACACTCGCCGTGGCGGCCCTCGCCTTCGGAAGACCGGCGACATCCCGCAGGACCGCTACGAGGTCGCCCTTCTTTTCGCGCAACCGCTGCTCCGCCGCCATGCGGTCGCAACCGAGCTCCTGCATCAACAGGGCAACGTCCGCCTCCTCCACCGGGATCTGCGCCAGCTCATCCATCCGCTTCTTCTCCGCCAGCTTCTTCTGGAGAATGTCAGCGTGGAGTTTCCGCATCCGCTCCTGCACCGCCTTCTCATCATACTTGCGCACCTCCACCGCCTTCTCCACACGGCTGGAGATGTTTTTCATCGACTCCTGCACATCGGACTGCCGCGTCATTGTTTCCTCGTGTTTATTTGTACAATTTGTTTATGCCTAATTGCGTCCTCGCTTCTTTCCACACACAAACACACACGTCCCCACTCTGATAGAAAGAAGAGAGATAGAGAAAGTCCTCTTTGGACCTCTTTCCTTTTCTTCTCACATAAAAAAAAAAAGAAAAAAAAAGAACAACAACAACGCAGAGAAAGAAGAAGGGGAACACGTTGCAAATGAAGTCGCATTAGTTGGAGCAACGGCACACACACACACACACACACACACATACAGACAAAAACGCAGATCCAGCTGAAAAGTCATGGCGCCACACAATGGCTAGCACTCTCCTTGCGCACATGACGCTCGCTCTTTACGGGACAAAACGGAAAGGAAAAGAAGAACTACTGAAGAACAAAACCCCCCCAAAAAACAACAACAAAACAATGATTTCTTATGTTTATGTGTTTCCTCGTAATTCTTCTTCCCTCCGCCTCCCTCGCTTGTTGATGCTCCTACAGGAGGAGAAAAAAAAAAAGAAAAACACTTGCAGAAACAAACAAAAAAAGGCGGGAAAAATTCTTTTTTTTTTTTTTTTTGGTTGTTGTTGTTGTTGTGTCTTCTTGAATTCCCTCCCTCATGGCCATTTGGCTCTCTTGCGCTCTCTCGCAAGCAACAAAAGAACCCCTCCTCAACCACAGACACATTTTAACAAGGAAGAAACAACAGCAACAGTAACACCTCCTCCCACCACCACAACTCCACTCAAACTCTCATTACATCACACAGAAACACTGGAGATGACGCCAAGGTGTCCCCGCAGGCTCTCAGCGGTAGTTGCCAACGCCTCTAGTGACTTTTCAAGCCTGGAGAGGCGCAACTCCAGCTCCACCATGCCAGGCACGGCAGCAGTTAGTTGTTGTTGTGTGGTCGGTAAATGCGGTGTCGACATGAAGCGATTCCTTTCACTTCTATGACTCGAGAATTCATTACCAAATTCTTGCAGAAATCCGTCTCCGCGCGGGGTGGATGCGCGTGAGTCCCGCTTTAGACGCATCTCTTGATACAGTGGAAACGGTCGTCGTGTTCGTGGAGAACCAAGAGGCGATGTGTTGCTTGACGCAAGCGGCGTGGTGCCGTTCGATCCAAATGTTGAGTTAGACGCCAGGCACTCTTCAAGTGTACGTGTGGAAAGAAGAAAAGCGGTTTCATACTGTATCAGTGCTCGCCGCATTCCACGGTATGTGATGGCTTGTTGAGATAGAAGAAAGGCGGCAATTTGGCGCGAGATGAAATTATGTCGATCCCGCTTTGCCCGATAAAGTTTCCAGGTGCGTTGAATAAGACGTGCCGCCTGCGGTGGGATTTTGCCGCAAAGCTCATTGTTGCGGAAGAGTGTGTACAGGTTGCGCTCTGCTTCCGTCAGCGAGAGCGCCTCATTCATGACACCCACCGTCCAGCAGAGTACAATGACACCAAGCAGGGTGACGCACACCGCGATTACACGTCCTGGAAAGGTGACAGGTGATGTCTCACTATATCCAGCGAGTGAGGCAGTGCTGACGCAAAAATAAAACGATTCACCGAGGGTCGCCCCTTCTGCCTTTGCGTAGGAGCAAGCAAAGATGAATATTCCAGCAGCAACGGCACACAGCGTCACAGCGAGGTGCTCAAGAAGAAAGGCCGTTCGAATGAAAAATCGATAGTTTAATCGGATGCGAGCGAGACTTGCAATGGCGTGTGAGAAAACGGATGTGTGCGCGACATGCGTCCCATACAGGAGGAAGACATAGAACCGAAGAATCAAAAAACCATCCAGCCCCACAAGCCACTCAGGGTTCATGTCATCTGGAAGCGGTGGGCATTGAAGGATCCATACAAGCATCTCCAATAACATATTAATAAGAGAGGGGGAGTGAAACACACTCACTTCACGCCTCTTCCCACTCGCCCGGTTTGTTATGCCGTGAAATTTTGCCTTCACACGATGTATGCACACAATGGCCACCTCCCCCGCCAGTGAGAAGAGAAGAATAATGGAATGCGTGACAACCCTGCCTTCCTCAAAGAGTGAGAGGGCGTAGCAGATAACAGCCAAAAAACACATCGCCCCGCGTAGCCAGCGGCGATTCGCTGCGAGGCGTTCCATGCGAGTTAGTTGACGGATGCTTCGCGTCACGGGAGGAATGACTATGGGCGTCTGCGGTTTAATCATCTGTTCGGCGCGTTCACGGAGCTCCATGCCTGTTCGCTTTCTTCCTTCTTTTCCCCGTATTTATGTGTCGACACGTGGGCCCTGCGACCTGCCAATTCTAAAACGATGCGTGCGTGTTGGGCTGCTCCCCACTCAACCCGCCTTTAATACCGGACAAGAGACTGCGCACATGCACAGCCCCAACAGCGTTACAGAAAGAAACCAGAAGAAAAAAAAAAAAACAACAGGCAACCCTCAAATTCCCTCCTTTCATTTTTCCTCTCTCTCTCTCCCACACACACACACACAACAAAAGATACGGGCGACCAACCTCGCCCCACCACGCACACACACAGGGAGAGGGAGGGGTAAAGAGGCAGAATCACCAATAAGTAACGTCCGCGCAAATAAAAAACCGAAAAGAAAGAATTCGGTCAAATGTACCACCACCACCACCACCACCACCACCACCAACAACAACAACAACAACAAAACACAATAAAGAATGCCCACAAAATCGTAAACCATGTACTTAAACAACGGAGTCTTGACGCGGAGAGCAGGATACCAAAAAACCCACGGAGGGAGAGAGAGAAAGAAAGGAAGACGGAGGTGAAGAGTAAAATAGGCGACGCTATAATACAAACACACACACACACACACATTTGCATGTATTTGTGCGTGTGCATACATACAATGGATCAAGAGCATGAATGGGCGAGACTGGGAGGGTTTGTTGGGGCCGTCGCCGCCAGAGATTCCATCAGTGCAGCGAGGCGACTACATGTGTTTTCTAGCGTCTCTACTTTTTCCAAGAGATTTGTCACATCGACATGAGCAGTCGTGGCACCACAAACACCCACCGTATCCGTTGAATGGAAGCTGCCCCTCCAAAAATTGTTCATGACAGTTCGTTCCACTTCTTCTCGTGTTGGCATCCTCTCTCGGCATTCAACACATTTTCGAAAAAAGGCATCCACATCAGCCTGCTGCTGAGCATGTTGCGCCGCCCGCAAAAGATGACACAGGTGCTCCTCATGCCCTTGGTCCAAGAATCCAATCGAAGGACTGACGCGGCTCGCACGAAACCGCTGCGTCGCGTCTCTCCACTCCTGCCGTTCCCGACGCAAACGCGAGATATTTCTAGTGAGAGCCCATGAGTAAAACAATGCTTTGGCGCACTGCATCTTTCCATCTGAGAATGGAGATTTAAGACGATGAAATCTCCACATTGTTTGAATAACACGCGCGGAGTCCTCTCGCAACAAATGGGAAAGTCTCTGACAACGCATCAGCATATACATGTTATGCTCATTCTCATTCTTTGTTAGGGAGCCGTGGAAGATGACCACCAGGTAGGCGATAAGTACAAAACTAATAACCCACGCGATAAACGCTACAAGTTTCCCTGCCGTTGTTGCTGGGGTAATGTCTCCGTAACCGACAGTGCTAATTGCCTGAAAGGCGTACCAAAAGCCGTCATGGAGGGGCACATGTTCGGCCTTTGCGTACATAAAGGACAGAGTGACCCACGACAACAGTGTTGCAAGTGACACAATCTTTGCTTTGCGGTACACAAGAGCTGTACGCACCGTAAATGACGTGGTTAAAGGCATCGCCGTCATCGCCGTCATGGCCCTACAAAAAAATCGATAGACGTAAGCCGCATTGTGAATGTAAAACGCAACAGCATACAGGCGGACAAATATAAAATAGTCTAAGAGCTCAAAGAATGGTCGCCAAAAGAATATCAACGGCGGAGTTTGAATATTCCAGACTATTATTTCCAGCAACATTTGCAACAGGAACGGGGATGTAAATATGTTACGGTGATCCCTGTACAATACATTGGTCAGCCCTGTGTACTCCGCCTTGATGGAATACACCCTCAATATAATGAGCACGGCCGCCTCCGACACCGCAAGAATTGTCCACTCCACAACCGCAGCGGAGGGGAGAAGCGAAAGAATAAACACCAAAACCGCAAGCAGTGCCTGTACACCGCGCAGCCAGCGGTGATACGCCGCAAGGAGCTCAAGGCTGGCAATTTCATTCGTAACAACCGACGGGGCGCTGTGTAAACTGACATCAAAGTATAATTCGTCACGGAGCAGATGTTTCACACGTGTGCCAAGCAGACGCGGCCCCAGCGTGAATGCTCGCGTCTTTCGCCGGAGAAGGCGCAAAAACCCGCGATTCTCACGTCGTCGCGGCGATGATCGAGACGACCCCGAAGCGGAGTCCATCTTTGCGCCACTCCTTTTTTTTTTTCTTTCTCTTTTATTGTTGCTGTTTTAAAATTCAACAGGGATGTTTATCAATGCAAACTGTTTGTGCCCTGTCTTTATATATGCCACAGCAGTGTCTGTGTATGTGTCTCTCTCTATCTCTTTATCCCCCCACCCTGTATATATATGTTTGTGTGTGAGCGAGGAACGTTGGGCACTTCTGTCCCCATCTATGCATGCGCAGAGAACAAGTAAAAAGAAGAAGGAAAAGGAAGAAACAGCCCACAAATCAATGGGAGGAATAATAACACACCCACATTCACACACACTCTGCTTTCGGTTTAACTCAACGGTGATCAGACGGCGAATCCCAGTATACAGAGTGGCATGAAAACCACGATCCCACCCCTCCACTTCCCGGTGAATATGAAGGCAAGCGGGACGGTGTCTCATGCGGAACACAACTGACGGATCCCCCACCCCATCGGTGATATGCAAATGCAGCGCACACCGCCAAACACAACTCCAAAAAGGCAATGGCTGCAAACAGTAACTCCTCCCCTTCAGTTTCACATCCTCCTTCTTCTATACTCGGTCAGCCGAAGAAGTTGCTCCTCACAGGACTGCAGGAGTATCAGGACTGGATCTTCCTCGTTACTCTTCTCCCCGATATCATCAAAACCCATCTTTTCCTCATCCCTGACACTTTTTGACCGGAAAACATGACGGGGATTCGCAAGCAACTCAAACTCCCGCTTCAGTGCTGTCATCTCGCGCTGCTGAAGCACAAGATCCCGCTCCAATACTTCAATGTGCCGTACCATTGGTGCCACAACATGCGACAGGAGAATCTCCTTCTGACGCCGCTCCTCTCTCAATATATTGGACAATTGATCCACAATGAAAAGAAGCCGCTGCCGGTCATCATCCGCGTAGGCATGTGCAAAGGAATAATACGGAGCAAAACAGGAACAACTGCTGCTGCAGAACACCTCTTCATTATTACCTGTACAGGGACCAACACCGATACCTTCTATTCGTGTCGACCCATCCGTAATGTCGACAAGAAGGTGCGCGTCGGGGTCTGTGGCGCACGACGCACCGTACACATCACGCGGGGTCTCCTTTGCTTCCTCCACGTGGCTTCCATCATGATGCCGCCGTGTATCGCGAGTCGGTACTTCTTGCTGCAGGGGAGGGCTGCCGTTCAGTGAGCTTGAGAAATGCGAAGAAAGCTCACAACTCATTGTGTCTGTTGCTGCTATTTCCACGGCTCCCACATCCATTCTATCGTACGATGCATTCTGACTGGTCCCCACTGGGACACTTCCATCTTCCCATTGCTCTTGCCCAACTAAACATATATTTTTTTTTTTTTGTTGTCTTTTTCGTCGCTTAGCGCGCTGGTGTAGCTCCTGCGCCTGCTCCCTCAGAAGACCCTTCTCACGGAAAAGTTTTTCTTCCAGCCCAGCGAACCGCCGCTCCAGTTCCTTAACGCTGATCTGACAACCTTTTGGGGTCTCGTTATCATTCTCCTTGCCATGAGTGCCGCCACCACCCTCTCTTCGCGCTCTGGCGATAAGTCGCCGTAGTTCCAGCAGTGACTCCTCAACGTCAGCCATCCATCACACGAATGTCAGTGCCTGCTGTCCGTTGGCTTGTCTTTCTGTGCCTACAAATACTTTTCCCAACAGTCCCCGCTTCTCACAGAGAAAGAAAATGAAGGAAACGAATTGAGACAACTCTGCCGCTTTGGCAAAATACCCGAGACCTTACATGAATCCTTATTTATTCCATTTCCACCTTCTCCTCCTCTTCCCACTCCATCGCCAGTTTCTCTTTATTTCTAATTTATGTACTTTGATGTATAGCGATGCTTCAAGATGAAAGCAAAGTAAAAAAAAAAAATGCCTGGCTTTAAACAAACACACACAGACACTTTCCTCCCCCTCTAAAATTTCATGTTTTTCACCTTCGGTTTTTAAACGACTCATTGTCTCTCTCCCTCTCTCTCTCTCTCTCTGTGTGTGTTTGTTTGTGCAGCTCCAGCGGCGCCTTTTCCTCCGCCCGCATTCTCTTGTGGTCAAGACTTCTTACATGGTGTTTTCACCACCGTCGCTATTCCTTTTTCTTACCATTACCACTCGTGATCACACGGCTGTGATACTTTTTCCTATGTCCTTGTATCTTGCTCAGGTCAAAGAAGCGGGTCTTTTCCTTTTCCTCAATGACATGCCGCACGAACTGCAGTCCGGCGATATTGTAGTCCATGCGCCCTACAGCATGATCAAGACCCTCGGCAATCATGCGACGCAGCGCGTGAAGCCGGCGGACACCGTGCGCCTCCGAAATTTCACCAGCGATAGCGGCACGTGCCCTGTTGCCAACCGCCGCAACACCAGGCGGCGCTGCAACAAGAGCCAAGACAATTTTCGCGGCAATCTCATAGTTCAGGACCGCCCGCTCCCGCAGCATCTCCTCCAAATAGTTGAGCAAGGCATCGACATGTGTGCTTGTGAGCGAGGAGAGAGCGTGTCGTACCTCACTGGGGCGCACACTCTCAATGACAGACCACAGATACTCCCATACCGTCTTGTTTACAAGAAGCGGGTGTGGTGGTGTGAGATCCTCCGCATTTTCACGGCGTTGTAGCTCTACACTCACAAGATCGAGGGCCTCCATGATTTTCTCTGCAGCCGCAGCCGCGGTGGTTGTCAGCTGTCCAGCCACGGCAACCTCCGGATTCTGCTGCTCGAGCGTTTGCATCGCCACACGCTTTGCAGCCTCCTCGTCCATTGCTTCCTGTGCCATGCGCTCTTCTTCCTCAGCCGGAAAAACAATATCTTGCGTGCGCAAGAAACACCGAATACATTTGTCCA
The DNA here is from genome assembly GCF_000209065.1 of Trypanosoma cruzi. NCBI lineage: Eukaryota > Euglenozoa > Kinetoplastea > Trypanosomatida > Trypanosomatidae > Trypanosoma > Trypanosoma cruzi. The sequence continues at coordinate 148,860 of NW_001849542.1, forward strand.
TCCCTGCGGTTGCGATGCAGGTGCCATTTGCCGTTGCTGCCACAGTCCATACCCCGCGCTGATGCTGCCGGAACAATTGAATCATTGTCCAGTTATCACCATCCCAGTGCTTCACGGAGCCGTCTAATGAGACCGTCAGCAACTGGTGTGTGTCGCGCAAAAACTCGACCTGGGTTACGTAGTCGTCATGTGCGTGAATCGCGCGGTGGCAGTCACCAAAATCAGTGCCCCAGAAGCGCAGGGATTTGTCCATACCCACAGAGGCCACAAGTGTCCCATCGGAAGAGAATGCCACGGCCGTCGGTGGGAGTTTGTGCCCAAACAGCGACAGATACGGTTTCATGGTATCAGCAAAGAACAACTGAATGTTTGTGTTCTGCAGGCCCACCGCCACAAACCGGTTATCGGGGCTTAAGGCTAGAAACAAGGGAGCCTCAGTCAACTCTATTTCCATCGACTGCAACAACTGTGGCGCGGCATTACTATTAACGTGATTGTTCTTAATATTATCATTGTTACTCTTTTTTTGACTGTTATCCGATGATTGTTTCAGTAGTGCAAGTGTCCATACAATGAGACGACGGTCAAATCCAACAGACACAAAACCACTGCTGTCTGGTCGCCGTGCCACGTGTCGCACGCCTCCCACATGTACATCCGGTTCGGTGAATACGACACTCGACGCCGGGAGATCAACCATAAGAATGGAGCCGTCCTGAATTCCAACACAACATAAGCTGGACGAGATGGCAGCCATGGTGACTGCACCATCAACGGCGACGTGACCGGTGCATGTGAGCACCCCTGTTTCGTCGGCGTGCTGAACATTCGCTTCCTTCGCGTCGTAAAAATCATGCGGTTCTCCCACCTCCGTCTCACCCTGCTGCACTTTGATGGAAACATTCCACATCATCAACTTCTCTGCGCTCATAGAGAGAAGTGTGGTGTCGTCTTCAACAAATGTCAGCTGGCGGATGTCAGATTGGTGACCCCTCTGTTCCATCGTTTGACGAGGTTTGAGGTCCTCGAGTGTCCACGTCGCGCCCCCCGACAGTTCAGTGGTGGTCAGAGCGGTTGTGTAGGTGCACACATTGTTGTTGTTGAACGCTATGGCAACATGCAGACGATCGGCATCACGAAAACTACCGCTTGTGGGCGGAATAAAACATGCGCTGCGTACCTTTTGGTCCAGAAAGAAGGTACGGAGGAGGACAACTTCCTCCGTTGCGGATGCCGCGGCGGGAGCCCCGCTGGCGCTGCCTGGATTGGGGCCGGTCCCATTTGTTATTTCCTCCGGAACTTTATTCGGCTCCCGCCTGCTGTTCTTCACCCCCACTTCCACCTCTTCTTCCTCGTTGTCATAGTCAGCATGGGTTCCCTCCCCACCGTCTTTCTTCGCCGCACACCGCTTCCGCTTGCGAGAAACCTTTTTACGCACCTCTTCTCGTGTCAGAATGCGGAATATCTCCACTGTCTTGCTCGTGGTCGCCAACAAGAACGCACCATCGTGTGAAAAAGACATGGACGTCACAGGCTTCTGCAGTTTGCGCTGGATGCCGCCGTGCTCCACAGCCAACGCTATCATCGTCATCGTCGTCCCTGCGTCATCTCCGTGCATGTCATCTGCCTTCAGCAGGGCCTCTGTGTTAAACACCTTCAACTGACTCTCGCGTAGTCCACAGTAGAGACGTCGCCCAGCACTGTCCATCCGCAGTGACGACACCTGCGCATCGGAGGCAACGAGTGTCTGCACACACTGCCGGAGGAAGATATCCCACACCTTAACAAGTCCGTCGGCAGCACCCGTTACAACAAATCGATCCTCCTTCTGTGGGACAAACTCGATGCCCACGATACCCCCACGATGACCGCGTAGGCGGAAGGAAGCCTCTTGCGTCACAAGGTCCCAGACGGTAAGGTCCGTGTCCTGACCCCCGCTGCACATATACGCACGCTGGGAGCCGGCAGCGAGGGCAAGGACAGTTGTGTCTACCTTGTGCCCGAGCGCATAGAAGCGGCAAAGAGGTAGGCCGTAGTTGTTTGTCGGACCACAGGAGAAGACGGCAACATGACCATTGTGGTAACCAACAAGCAGCATCCATCCATCCAGTTCCAGAGAACTTTGCCCTGTCGTTGATGATTCCAACGACAACACACAAATGGCAGTGACCTCTAGAGGCATCTTTGCCTCGGCCGGTATCAATGCGTGCTGCAGTGCTCCACTGCGAACGGAATATACTCGCACAGCCTCAAGACTTGCAACAAATACAACGGCACTCGCCACAGCGGTGTGTTGCCGACTCCTGTGACGAAGACCGATCCTACCGCCGCTATTGCTGCTGTGGTGCGTTGCTAAATCCACGTACGAGGACGGCGCAACGACGCTGCAGAGAGTCAGAGATGCATTGCTGGCAACCGCACCTCCCTGTGGACCGACAACGTAACGCAGGTATGTCTTCCCCACCATTGTTCCCCCTCTGTTTGTGTGTAAATATATATAATTGAGAAAAATCAAAGAAATGGTTGAACCAAAAAAAAAAAAAAAAAGAAAAAAAGTGGATTCAGGAGGAGAAAAAACGTCGAACATCCACCACCACCACAATTATTACAATTATTATTAATAGTAATTTTTTCTCAGATTTTCAAACAACCGATTCCGTTTCACACAATACCACCCAATTTGTTCAGCAGCATCCATTGACCCTTCTCGTACATGATGCCCCGCACCCTGGCACTCGTTTGTCGCGCTGTCACTTCAAACTCACGACGCAGCTTTCTGACGTAGTACGCCTTGTCCGTCACGCGGAGTTGGGCGTGCCCGGCCTTCAGCAGCTGCCTGTAGAGCGTGCATGCCTGCTGCGGTGTGGGCTCCACCGGGGCGTAATAGCGACTCGCATCGATGCGGCGTCGCTCCAGACGCATTCGCCGCTCATTTGCGCGCATAAAGTCCGGGCGACCCTCTTTCCACCAGCGCCGCTGACCGCCAAGAGTCCTGCAGGTCGCGCGTAGCATCCTAAAACTATATGTATTCACTCCCACCTCCCTCCCTTTCGCCCCATCCAAGAAAGACACGCACAAGAGAATACACACGGAAGAAAAACAAAAAACAAAGACAAAAAAAAGAGGGAGTTGTGACATTTCTCACAGCGCCTCGCCCTGTGCCACCGTCCTCATTTAAATTCCAACGTGCCCATTGATTCTCTCTATTCATTGCATCTAAACCTTCTCTCTCTTCTCCTCTCCTCCTCCCCTACACACTGTTATATACAAAGATGGTTGAAAGTAATGTGGTGACCACCATCTCCAGCCTCATTTCAAAGATCCTGATGGCGGTGGCGATGAAATTGGCGGGTCAACCCACGTGACAACTCGTCTCCTCTCAGAAGGCCCCTTCTCCTTCTTGAAATGCGCTGGTGCTCTGCGATCCGTCGCCACATTCACCCTGCCTGACAAACATGGATTAGAAAAGTGACTTGCAAGCAGGTGAAACTTCGGCTTGCAGAGGAATTCGCGTTGCGCCTCTGCATTTTCTTTTTTTTCGGTAAAACGCTTTCGGCTTATGTCATTCTCGCCATCTACTTCTAATACCGCTTCCTTTTTCTTCTTCTGCCAAGAGGAACTAAGCCCGTCAGTACGACGGCACGGTTGCTGTTGTGGTCGAATCCCCACGGCGGGTGTTGTGTTCACGCGGCGGACGCGAATTCCCGGCGCCATCCGCGTCGCAGGCGATCCGTGACGCCGCGGGGCGTCCTGCAAAATTACCAACGCCGCAAGAATGTCAGCACGCAGCGCCTCTGTAATGAGGCAATATGGAAGGATGATCGTACGCCAGCGGACCAGAAGCTCCTGTCGCTCTAAGGCGCCAGCGAGGAAGATGAGACGGCGGTACGACATCTCCGCCAGCACAATTTCTGCCAGTGCGCAGTTCTGCCGCAACAGGTGCCAGCGATAACTTTGACTGATTTCAATGAAGGTACGATCTTCATGCTCCTGCCTCCAGAGCGCCGTCCGCGGGGTGAGGCACGAGGCCTTGGAAATCCCTGAAGCTCCGCAACGCAGAGAAAGCAACGATGCGCACACATGTGAATTTCGAGACTTTGTCGCCTTTTTTACTTCCTGTGGAAGACAATTTTCAACGACATGGGAGGCTTGTCGGGGGAGCTCCACCTTCTCTTCCTCGTCCCCGTCGTCGCCCTGCATGTCAATCACTATGACCACATCGCTCGTGTCACCCTCGTCATTGGTTTTAGCGTCTTCCAGGAAAGGGATGTCACCGCACTTGTTTCCAGCGGCAACAGAGGGCGGAGAGAAGGAAAAAACGGCACGATGCGGTGCTTCTTTGGCTGCCCTCCTTACGGAGTGTTGTTGTCGCTGCTGTGCCATCATCTGTCTCTTTTTATTCTTCTTCTTCCAATTGCGGCGTTGTTCCCTCACAATTGCCTCTTGGTGCTCTTTGATCTGCTGCTGCACGACGACGCGGCGGTCACGGTATTCCTGCAGAAGATAACGCTCTCGCAATTTTTCTTCCAACGAGATGAATAGCTGACGGCGAATCCTTGCCTCTGCATGCTGCACAACGCCCCGCCCTTTTCGTTCCATGGCAAAAACCGCACTCGCCGCGTCAAAACTGTTGTCGCCGTCAGATTCCGCATTCGTCTCTCCCTGTGACGGGCAGCCCTGAACATCCTTGACGCATCTTTCCAGTCTGTTGCCAAAACCCAGCGCAGGGTCAGGCACACAGTTCGCCCGTTCATCGATCAGCTCGTTCAGTGACTTGGCCGGCCAACTCGTCGACGTTCTCGGTGTGGCCCTCAAAGGATTCATGCCATCTTCCCCATCGCCAGTTCCGTTTCCTCGTCCCTCCGCCTGCAACTCCATCCTACTGACGAGTTGCTCCCGCATTACATTGTGACGTCGGCGCTCTTCTAACCAGCGCTGTCGCTGCTCCAGCAATCGCCGAGCCTGCCGTCCTGCTCTCAGGGCGGCCCCACGTACGCGCAGAGCTGCTTGTACGGGGACAATCGCCTGTCTATGAGCACGGCGCCTCAGAGGCACAAGGTTCCATCGCACCGACCAGCACGCACGCAGAAAGGCCTGAAGAATAAGTGTACCGCATTCATGCAACTGTGCCCAACCGCGTAAACGGGCCTCTTCAAGTTGCTCCAACGCCCCCGAGTCATACAACTTAATGAGACCGGAGTCTTCCCTGATGATGACGGACGGTGCCTCTCTTGCCGATACCGGATTGTCTCTAACCAAATCGACACCCACACGACGGATTGTATTCTTCTGCCACACCCCTGCTGCTTCTTCCTTTTCTTCTTTAGCAGAGACATAAGATGTGTAGTCCACGATAGCAGCGGAACAAATAAGTTTCGCCTGAATTATCGGCATGAATCTGTTAAAATTTTCAATGGAAATGTGGAACAGCGGCGGGAGTGGACGCCACATGTCCCCTTCTGAAACATTTTGACGCCGATTTAAATGGTATGTGAGACGCGTCGCCACACGTGTGGCGTCCACAGAAAAACGGTAGCGGGCAATAAACTCTCCCAGCGTAAAAATCTCCAGCGGCTCCCGTGCTGCTACTGCGGTTTGTGATTTTCTGCTGGTGCATTCACTATTGATTGACGATACCTCCGCGTAGCTGCTGCCCACAGCCCAGTGAGCCACCACCCACGCACCATGTCGCTCGAACACTCCGTTAGACAACACCGGCCAGATTCCACTTCCTGTTGGACTTCTTGTCGAATTGGGACTAAACAACTCGAGAGAATCAAAAACATCCAGCAGCTTCGCACCTGTTGAAGAGAGTGATGAGAAGAACTGCAAACGACACGTGGTGTCACGACCACCATCTATATTACCGTTACCATTCCTTGCGTGATACTGCCGTAACCACCGCAACCAATCCGACACTGTGATCCCCAACAACACGTTGCGTCGGGCCGCAAGATCCGCTGCTGCTGCTGATGATGATGATTTTGATGTAACGGTTGGTGCACGTAACACATCAGCCATGTCTGCAACGGACTCCTCAGCGCAATGAAACCCTAATCGAAGTGCACGATCCGGTGGCGATGAGGTATCCACATAACCGCTGCAGGAGGCTGCACTCACAAACGTCATCAGGGCCGGTACGACCTGCAGGACCAGCCAGTGTGCAAGGGAGGCAAGAAAGTCATGGAACAACAACCCCGATGGCCCATTGAACAATGCGGTGTTTGTTTCCGCCGCCAAATTTACCCGCAACCAGTGAGTAGCGATGCGCCTTCCCTCACTAGAAAAGTTTTCCTTGCAGGGATACATAAGAAGGGCGAGCATCTCAATCAAGTGATCTCGCTGCGCTGGCGTGAATGGCAGTCTGGATGCGCCACCAATACCACACCCACTGCCATTAACATAATCGTCGTGGCGGCACAAAGTGCTTCTGTCACAGGATGGCATTGCAGACTCTAGGTACGACTCAATATGCGCTACAACCGCCATCGCATTTAAGAGCCGCTGAGTATTGCTGAGGTTCCATGGACTGCCGTTACTGTTGTTGTTGCTTTCGTCATACGCACCGCCAGGGTTATCTTTGGCCCATCGCCTCAGATGGGAGCCTTGTCGCTGAAACGCCCTAACCGTACGATGCAGATCCTCACGGGGATTGTCCACGTGCGCTCCGACTGCAACTCCCGCCCCCATTTCCTCCTCACCGTCTGTCGACAGCCAACACCGCCGCAAGGAGGCAAGGTGACGCTGCACAAGCACCACATTCTCCACGTCCAACAGTCCCACTTTAATTTCCCCAACGCTACCACCCCAATGAATATCACTACTGCTGTTGCCATGGCAGCTCAGCAAGAGACGCACCCCGGTGGATGGGGGAACCCATCGAAAAAAACCATCCACCAGGAGGCGCGTGCAGTGCCGCACCACAGCGAGCACATCCTCAAAGCGACACTTCTCTTCCCAGGAGAGGGCGTGCCGCAAAAGAACCATCTGTTCCACAGAAGTGGAGAAGAACACAGCACACAACAGGCGTTCCCATGCAGTAATAGCCGACAAAGACGCTAACGAGGGCGGCGTGGGGAAAAATGTCTCTAAAGAAAGGGCAGACGGCGGTGCAAGTGAGTGATAGAAACTCGCATAACTCGCCGGACTCCAGACAACGTCAATAAGATAAACGTGCTTTGCGAGCAACGCCACTGTGTTCCACGAAAGGGTGGTAGCGTGCAAGGAGGGGCAGGAAGAAGAGGGTGCGTCTGGGTGTCTAGAATTTATCTCCTGCTCCTTCTCACTTTTGGTCTTCTCCGCGCCGTCTGTGTCCAAGATCATGCCAAACGACCACCTCGTGGCCGTTGATAAAAGCCCTAGCACCCGGATTCCGGCTGTGGCCTTCTCTAAGCAAAAGCGGGGTGGTGGCACCTCCGCCGCCGTTCTTACCGGAGAGGTGCTGCGCGGTGGCCGCTGCCCATAACGGCTCACATCACTCAAAGGGGAAATCGACATGAGCCGTTCATCATCTTGCAGCGGTTCCAATGGCCTGCTTGTCATCTACGAGTCCTTGTGGGTTGCATGCAACGTCCCCGCCCCACGGACTCCTCTGTATATTTGGGTTCGGTCTATCCCGGCAATTCGGTAAAGCAAGAAAGAAAGGAAGAAAAGAAAGCAATAAGTACGAAAACCCATACACACCACCTGCGTGATGTTGTTAATGGCGGGAAGTAAACACACACACAAGCACACATACACATGCGGGAAAACAGGAAGAAATGGAGACAACGCAACACCTCGCTCCGTCTCCAGTTTATTTTTTTTCAGATTGCGATGAAGACACGGCAACAGCAGCAGAATGGGGATCACACCACGATGTCCGGTTATTGGCGTTGCGACTTCGAAGGCAACGTGCGGCAGCATCACGTGATGCCGCCACCGCTGCTTTTGCAGTCACATCGTCATCGGAGGCCGTCAAGCGCCATTGTGCCGCGCAGCGATCATACAGCACGACATTCACTGCCGCCGCGAGGTTTAAACTGCCTTGTGTGGGGAGAAACACTGCGGAGTGACAGCGAGCAAGTACCTCTTGTCGGATCGATCCATCTTCTGGACCAAACAGATAAACAACCAAATTTGGCAACGTGCATCGACTCCGTTTTCTGGCACCGCCATCCAGGGCGTGGAGGCACGGATGACGGTATAACGGCAGTGGGGTGGCACCATCAATCATATCCACCGCAACAACGACAGCCTCAAAGGAAGTAGCGCCCTCTAGCACCTCAAATAGGTTTGTTATGTCGGGGATAGCAACATATGGGCTACTAAACCCAGCTGCCTGTGTGTCTGTCACCGGACGATGCTTCAGCGCCGCCAGTAGACGAGTGCCAGAGAAGATGAGACCCGAGTACCCAAAGCAGCCAATAGCGCGCAGAATACCACCCAAATTGGCGGGTGTCTTGGGATTTTCAACGGCGACAAACACGCGCACGGGGAATTCACCGCTACCACCATTGTTCGCCTTGCCACTGTCTTCTGTGGATTCCTCAAAGAGCAGTTGCTGCAGTGCGTCCAATGCCTTCCTTCCTTCTTCACCGCTGACGCTCGAGTGCGGGTCGTTGTTCGGTGCGTAGCGTATCAGACCCACCCGGCATGGCTCGACACCCGTGATGGGTGCCGTCCCCGAGGAAGAAACGCCCTCCAGGTGTTCGGCGAGGATGAAGAACGACGGCCGCCCCGTGTGTGCATTGGTTGGAACCCTCAGAACAGAACCACAGCGAGTGCATCGCCATGATGCAGCCACTGCACCCTTTGAAACTGATCCTTTGTTATTCACGCGGAGCGCTCGAGAGGCGCTGCTACTTCGCCCTTTTCCCCCCTCCTCTTCAAACTGTACGGCATCCACCACATCGTGGACAGCAGCCGTGGCAATAAACTCCGGCACAAAGAACGACTTTGCCCATGCAGTTTTCATTCCCCATTGCCTTCCCATGTGGTTCCGATGTATTTATTTTGCTTCCTTGTCCCCCCCGTATTCAAACCTGGAGCCTCGAACAGCGACCGGCTCGTCCTTCACTGCGCGCCCCTTTCACAAAACATTGTGGAGGATGACAACAGGGGGTAGTCACGTGGGGGACGCAAGGAAGAAAGAGAGAGGAAAGAAAAGAAACCCAAGGCGTTAGCCAGCACGAAACACCAACAATGACGGGGTGATGCGGCAAATAGAAGAATTCACGTCGCTATGGGCTAGTCGTCGCCTTAAGCGGAGGTCCATTGCCTTCATGGGGATTAAAAACAACAAAATTGCATCGCAAACACCACGGCATCTTGTCTCTCCATGTGTCATACCCCTCGACGACCCTGCACATACGGCAGCGCGAGTGGCACGCTGTGCACGGAGCCACGGCCCAACTCCTTGTATTCTCCCACACATCGCAATGTTTTCTTTGACTTCTTATGTCTTCTTAACCGCACCCTTTTGTTCTCATTTGTCGGGTCATCATCCTTCACTTCACTCTGGTCCTTTCCGTCCTCTCCCTCATCAGGCCTGTCATCATCGGCGAAGGTGTGAAGCAGTAGTTTTGACCGTCGTGTCACAAGTCGCCTCTGCCGCATCTTCGCAATGTCATATAGCAGGTCTGGGGCCATCAAGTAGCGGTCCAACTCAAGTGACTCAAGGGCTTCTTGTTGCTCCATCTTCAGCAGCGCCGCCTCATCCTTGTTCACCATCTTCGTTGCCTCGTGATATTTGTCGTTCACCACCTCTGTAAAGTAAATACGGCTGCGGTAGTCGTCCGGTTCAAAATTCAAATCGTTCAGCAGATAACCCGCAAGGGCATCCGAGGTGAGTTGAATGATGGGAGGGCCGCAGACAATGCCCGTGCGACGTCCAAAAGGGATGTGCATGCGTGCAACAAAAGGTGAAGTGACATTTGGCACCGCCGATGTCATATCTTCTTCCTCGTACTCCTTGCTGTTTGCATTCCCTTCCGTTCCATTATCCTGTGTAGCCTCGGGTGGGGGATCGATACCCGCGTGCTCCGCCACTTGGTGAAGAAACTGCATCACCTCCTCATGCAGCCATGTTCGCGGCATGTTGTGGAGACGGACGGTGCGGACCGTTCCGCGAAAAGACCGTGACGAAGAGGCTTCTTCCTCATCATTGTGACCGGCGGCGGAAAGAACAGAATGCACCGCACCTGAACTTCCCTCAGGAGAGGCAGACGGAGGGGTCGTGGTGCCGTGCCACCGCAGCGACACTCGCATGGCAAATGTAGAAACAACACTTTCGCTTCTGGAGCACATCCCAAACGCATGACCGCCGTGAGCACCCACCTGCACAGAATGCCGCAGTCGTAGAGGCCACAGTGGCGGGCTAACAATGCTCCTACAGCCCGACCACACGGAGCGCATTTTTTCCTTTCTTTTCAAACCTGCCACTTAAAAAACAAAGTGATGGGAGATTTATTATTGCCTCACGCCATGACACAAGAGGCGGCGAGAAATCCACATTTATTGCGAATACACCACCACCAGCAGCAGCAGCAGCCAAACACCATCGCAAATAATAAAAGTAAACTTGACACACACACACACACACACACACACACAAAACAAACAAAAAACAACAACAGCAAAAACAGAGACATTTGCACAAAACGGCAGGAAAAACAAAATAAAACTCAGAATGAAGTCATTTAATGGTCTCTTCTTTCTTTTTTTTGCTCCGTCCCTTCACATGTCTCATGATTTCGAGTTAAGGAAAGAAAAACACACACACACACAAAAAAAAAATAGTCATACAGGTCGCTGCGGTAAACTCGCAGGGTGAGGGACGTGCGAAAGTAGCAGTGCGCTGGCGGGAACAGAAAACAACCCGCTGGGAACCGATGGGCCCTCAATTTGTGACGGCTCGTTCTGCAGCTGCAACCGGATTTGCGCAGCGTACTTCTTGAAGGTGTCGTGATTATAAGCGGGGGCCGTCATCTTGCGGGACCGTATCCCGAGGTGAAACGGCCGCGGTATCGTCACTCGCGGGTTCCACGTGGAGGGGTCCGCGTAACGACGGGCCTCTTCATCCTCCGCGCGCTGCTTCCGCTCACGCATCTCCCGTGCCTCCCGCATCCGCTGCAGAAAGCCATCCACGCCATTCACCTCCTCGACACGATTCGATAAGTCACGCTCAATGCTGCCGCCACGAGCCAGCGATTCGCGCGGCTGGAATGGACACTCCGCCTGTTCCCGCAGCAACGCCTCGTAGACGGCCTGTAGATGTTTGGCATCCCGTCTTTCCTGCCATAACATCAGCCGGCAAAGTAAATGTTCCCTGCGGTCCACACCGCCAGCGTTGCTGCGTCGAGACGACGTAGAACGTGTAGGGTGGAGAATGCGATCGGCGTTGAAAATTCCAACTGGCGGGGAATGTTTTTCCTGGGATGCCCTCATCTCTTCTTTCTCTTCTTCTTTCTCTTCTTCCTCTCCCTCCCGCTGCGGTGGTGGCGGAAGACTACTTTCATCGTACGGAGGTTCCCCACGCAGGATGCTCTCCACCAGGGCCTCAATATCACCTTCCTCCTCGTCATCATAATCAACACCACCGCCGCTGGTGAGGACATCTTGACGATTTCCATCTACTTCACTACACTTGTTATTGTCTTCACCGATGAGCTGCGGTGTCGAGAAACTGCCCATGTGCTGCGGGTGCGTGTCATCATTGTTGTCACCAGAAAACACGGATCCTTGCCTGGCTGCTACGGGAATCCCCAAGTAATGATCCACCAGCTCGTCAATGTCCACATTATTCCCTCCCACCTCCGCCATGTTCTTACCCACTGCCAGTGGAGTCAACGCTCTTCTCACCTTTCCAGTCAGAACGGCATGGCCCACATGTACACAATTTGTTATGTAAGGGGAAAAAGAAAGAAAAAAAAAGTGTCGTATCAAATTTATTCATCATTCATGCACATTGAACATAAGGAACATAAAAAACACACACACATACACACACATACTCTTTCTCTCTCCATTTCCGCAAATAAATATATGCAAATCTTGAATTACGCCAGTTGAAATATTCACAAAGCAAACGGTTGACAAGTCGCATAATAGCATCACAAGGAATTCTGCTTTTTTTTTTTTCCATTTTGTTTGTATTTTCCCATTTTGTTTTAAAAGCTACTCACCTGCAATGCGGGCAGCGAGCCCCCGCCAGGCATGCCTTGTGGTACCGCGTGCCGCATTCTCCACACGCCACGACATCCCTCCTCCTTTCGCTATCACCGCGAACGAGTTGCATCGCCACACGTGCCAGCCGGAGAAGTGGCGCGTCCTCCTCTTCGCCCGGCACAACTGCCCCCCTTTCGAGAAGCCGCACACCGACCACCTCGGCGTCCACAAGAGGCAGCCGCGCCCCCTCGTCTCGCTCCTCACACAACTCACAGACTGTCGTCGCTCGCGCCACGCAGGTGGGGCAGTCGCGATGCAAATGCTGCTCCATCACCCGAATCTGCGTTGCCAGGTAGCCGAGAAAGTCCTGCCGTTCATTTTCCTTCGATGCGTTGGTCGACACCGTTGTGGAAATGGAATGCGCCAAGCTCGAGTCACTCTCGACGGACGCCAATGACGCTCCCGCTTCTCCTCTTGCAACAACCGGTGATGACTCATGACGATGCTTCGTGTGCTTCTCCTCCAGTTCTGCAACGGCGACGGTCCTGTCCAAATTCCACGACGTCAAAAGACGTCCAAATGACACGGCACTCATAACGTTTCCAACGGTTGCTGCCACGAACGATGGCTCAATGAGCATTGAGCCTATTCGACTTGTCACCCCATCTAACGGCCCCAAAACATTGCCACCGCGTAGCTCCCGCAACGCAGTACCCACATCTTCACTGTACTTCAACCCACTTAAATCACTGAGGGAATAATTGACGTCCGTCTCGGCGTAGTAGGTTTGTAGCAACATCGCCAATTTATCCGAGAGGGGCTCCGTACAGCCCCGTACCATCTGTGCACACAGGAGGAACCAGTGGCGAAGCACCTTCGCTAGTTGCACAGAATCCCGCGACGCGACTGAATGAAAGCACCGCTGCTTCATCCTTCCCTCCCCCGACTCCACAGTGTACCATGGCTTGCTCCAATTCTGTTGCAGCCACTCGTAGTCGCGTTTACAGACGCCCCGAGGCGTGAAGCACCACGAATTTAAAACGAGAAACGGCAACACTGCCACTTGCTTCACATGGCATTCACGGCAATAAATTTGTGTACAGTAGTGACATCGATGTGGCTTATTAATCCGAAAAAGCCCCGATCTGACCGTACCACCCAACGCAATGCCACACCCAGGGCAGAGGTATGCTTGCCGCCGCAATTGCAGTGAACGAGGGAACTCTAAGGGTGTGAGCACAATAGGCCCGGTAGCCCCAGTAGCACCTGCACTCGTAACAGCCCCATAAATCGCATGCTGGCGTTCCTGGAGCAGCTGCTTCTGTCGGAGCTTTTCATACTGGGCAATTTTCAGCTTGGCTGCTGCACGTGACGCCGGCGTGTCTGGAATAGGCTTCGTTGCTATCATCCTTCTCCTCCTCTTCCCATCTTCTTCTTCTTCCTCTTCCTCCTCCTCTTCTCCGTCTGCCTTGCCATAAATGACCTCGATAAGGTTGAGCAGGCGGGACTGCACCGCCGCAGCACTGGGAGCTTCCTCTTCACATGTCGCACCGCCACATTCCGTCACAGAAGCCATGACAAGCTCGTTGTAAATTTTCCTCGTCCCATGAAGAACATGGACGAGCATTTCTAGTTTCTCCTTGTAGTCCTCCTCCAACTCCGCAAGGCCACACTCACGCAGCTGTACACTTTCCTCCTTCTGCCGTACTTCCTCTCGGGCTCTTTCGAGTTGCTCCTGTGCATCCAACAATTCCACAAATGTCATGAACGATGAGGGGTGCTCTGTGTTTGTGCTGACACTTTGAGAGGAGAGTTTTCCATCGCTTGCCACTCCACACTTGAGGGAAACAGGCTTCGCTTGCGTCATCAATCTCGTACAATTACTACCATTCATAACACCTTTCTCCACCACCTCTTCTTCCCTGCCAACTATCTCTTCATGGGGATCACCACACACATCATTTTTCAGGGTCTGTGTGGATGCATCAGCGACGTAGCAATATTCATCCCCATCCCAGTAACAATGCCTATTGGCGCATGTCGTGCGGTCACACGTATGCCCAAGCATTCCTACGGTGCACACCGTGCTGCGTTGCGAAAGCATGATGTCCTTCAGACGTGACCACAGCGGCATAACAGCATCGGATGCTTCTTCCTCTTCTGTACCGTCCCCCGGCACAGGCACGCATGTCGTCGATGACACGTTAATTTTTTCTTGCGATGCATCGCCTTCGCTCGCACATTCCGCAGCAGCAGTCGATACACGCCGTTTCTTCCGTTTCCGACGGTGCAGCCTCAATCGTTCCACGTGTACTTCCCGTGGCACCTCACGAAATAACGGCAACGCCTCCGCTAAAGAAAAGTCGTATTGCACCGCCACACTTTTCCCTTCCATCGACCCGGCTCCATTTGGGCTCGGATGCCACACCCTTAGAAGGAGCGACAGCAGTTGCATCACATAACCCCCATTCAAGAAGGTTGTGTGTGGCCCCAAGGACTCCTTCAATCGTCGCACCCGCTCCGCTCCAAACTGGGAAAAATCACCCGTTTTTTCTTTCCCTTCACCCACCGCCATAATTTGTTCCTGCCCAACAGTTCCGGTGGCATCCTTGACGATTGGCCCTACCAGCAGCAGCGCGGCCGTTTCATACAGGGAGTCCGCGGTGTTGAGACTATGCACCACCCAGCAGCGAAATGCATCCGCAGCCTCCGGCCGCCGTACCCGCAGTGTTTCCTCCATTGGGAAATGCGTCTTGTGCTTCCGTGGGAGGTGGTGGAGCAGCGGCACCGCAACGCCCTCAAAAAAGGCCTCGGCACCCAGCAGTGGTTCGGGCGTGAAGGCCTCCTCGATACCGTTAAGAAGACGTGCGACAAGGGCAGGCGCCACGGCCAGCGTCAGAGAAATTGTCGAGAGCGACAGAGACGATCTCTGTTGCTGTTCATGAGCGAAGACTTTGATGTCCCGCACCGCATGCTCCAAAGACACAAGTGTGGGAAACATCTTTTTTCTTCTCGCCCTTGTTTTTTTTTTTTTAAATTTCCTCCGTGTGTGTGTGTGTGCGCCACGGCCCTCCCCTCTTCCCTCAGAAAAGGGCAGCAGCAAAGACACTCGCAGATGACGCTAAATTAATAATAGCAATAAACCACACACACACACACACACAACAACAAAAGAGAAGGGGGCCCACAGCTGCACACTACACGCAAAAGAGAGAAAAAAGAAAAAAAAAAAAGAATGAAAAAAAGAAAAGATTCACACGACATGAACGACAAACAAACAAACAAACACGCACATGTCTACTCCAAAGGAATCTCTCTCCGACGGTACACATAAATTCCTACACAAAAGCAATCGAACGCACACGTAAAAAGTTGAATACTCATTGCGCGGATCGGGGAGGTCAAAGAAAAATGAGAAAATAAGTGTGATGGAAAAAGCAGTCATTATATTCACAAGGAAACGCAATAATAATAAATAATAAATAATTAATAATAATAAAAGACGCACGCAACCGACATGCACAAACACACAGGAATTGGAAAAACGCTAAAACAAAATAACACAAAAACGATTTTACTCGCTTCGGTTTGCATTCTATCTCTTTTTTTTACCGCCTCAAACCCAACCAGAAGGGACTTGCAATGCGCACATTGCCACTTTACGGCCATGCCAACTGGATGAGATAGTGGGGCAAGGGAAAGCCCTCACATTCCTACCATGTGTACACACACAAAAAAGGCAACTACATATAGATATAGATAGATAGATATATACTTAAAGAACAAAGTAATAATAGTAAAAAGGAGGAAGGATGGAAACATGGCCAGTGTCCTAAAGTATTCGCGTCCCCACAACCATCACCATGGATTGTTGCTCTCGTTGTCGCCGCCGCTGCTGTTTTTGCCGTGGACTTTCCTCCTCGTCATTCGCAGCTGTGTTTTTATTCACCGTCACCATCTCGTGCTCCTCTTCCTCGCGAGACTTGTGTCGTTCCGGCCCCTCCGCCTCCTGCATAAGCCCACCCTTCTTTGAGCTCCCGTGCGGGTACGTGACGTAGATGGTCTTGCTGGACAATTCCCCGTTCAGGCCCATAATAAACGGATTATCCACACGTGGCAGCAGCGGCTGCGGGATGTCCGTCACGGTGGCACAGCAGGGACAGAGAAACGTCAGTGTGTTGACGGGCACAAGAATGGATTGACCACAACAGCCGCACTCAAGATGCATGTTCTGCGCCGCGTTCACGGTGTTGCAGTTGCGGCAGCGACAGCTGATGGCGCCTAGCGGGTAGCTGATGATCTTTCGACACCCCGCACAGACCAACTCCCCAAGAAACATCATGTCTTCTCCTCGTTTCTCTCTCTCCCTCTCTCTCTCTCTCTCCCTGTGTGTGTGTATGTGAAGTCCCCTCCCCCAACCCCAAACTGTTTCTCTCGGCAAATCAGAAAATAATAATAATAATAATAATAATAATTTCCTAAAGCGTTCTTCCTTTTCCCCCGTGGCGGAGTGCGGAGGCCACGACCAAAACACTTCAGCTACTACCGCTCCTACGCGTAGAACCGCCAGCCCTCCAAAAAAAAAAAAAAAAAGACAGAAGGCACACAACACAGAAAGAGAAAGGGGTAGAAAGAGATACATGACACGGAGAGAAAAGTAGGCGGTGTTTAAAAAAAAAGGGTGTGCGCAGACAGACAGGCAGAGAAACACACATGAACACAACAACGAGGCAGAAACAAAACACACGCACACTGCCTCTCTCTCTCTCTCTCTTCTGCTTACTAAGTGTATTCCCCTTCTTCTTCTTTTTCCCCTCTATTCCTTTCATTTTTTATTTTTCTTCCCTCCCCCCTCTCTCTCTTCTTTTTTCCCTCCTATTATTTGTTTCACCCTCTTCACACACACATCCCCCTGCGTTACACGTGGCACCATTGCAGAAGGCATGGAGGGGTGGGGGAAACAAAAGACAACAACTGAAAACAAATGGCGAGGAAGTCACCAAAATGACATCCCCTCCCAAAAGCACACACACACACACAGAGAGAGAGAGAGAGAGACGCAATCACCAAAAACAAACAAACAAACGGATAACTGCGTTTTTTCCTCCCCCTTTCCCTCTTATAAACCCCTCCCTCCCCCCAATAATAGTAATAATAAGTAAATAAAGCTCACATCAAAACAAAACACACACGTTAATTGCCATCGAACACCCCGTAAGAAAAAAAAGGACATGCATGGAATACGCTGGACAGCTGCCATCGTGTGGCCACCGCTTGTTCCCAGCCGCCCAGTCAACACTTTCCCTTCCTTCCCTCCTCTTCTTTTCCGATGCATATTCGTTCCTTCCCCCTCCCCACCACCAACTCTCAACTATCTCAACTTTCCTCCTTCTATTCACCCGTGCAGACGCAGCGAAGAAATAAATTAATGATAGTTAATAATTGACAGTGTGTGTGGGGATCGGGAAGGATAAAAGTACCTGTAAAACAACAACAAGAAAATAAAACAAAACAAAAAACCAAAAAACCAAAAAAAAAAAAGAAGGGGTAGAGTCATTTGACAAGAGAGATGTGACCCCTTTCTTCTCCTCTCCCCCTTTTCCCCAGCCTGCACAATACCACTCCAGTCACCTGCACACCTCAGCTAGACTTTTTCAAGGAGCCATTGGCATGGGTAGCGACTGGTGCCCATCGTGGAAGCACGTGTGCCTTCACGAACATTTCCGAAAAGAGATAGAGATAACTGGCATACATCAGCAGTTGAATACGCATGTTTGACCATGTCATGCCGCAACCACGGCCATCGTGGCTCTCTTGCATCGCATACAATGTGACGAAGCAGCCCATGACCATCTGCAAGATTTGCAAGATGGTGATGTAAGGTGCCCACGGACGCACAACGTGTTTGTAACCCATCTCCGCAATAGCAAAGTACAAGTACATGATGGAATGCACGCTGTAGTTCATAGCCGCCACCCAAATGTATCCTGAGCTTCCAACACAGTAAGTGTGCCACGAGAAGAGCAACACCGTGACATGGTGGTACCAGTGAAGGAACGGCAATGTCGACTTCCCTTGAAGCACCAAAAATATGGTGTCCATCAACTCAGGAATCTTGGAAAGAGCAAACACGCCTATCCAAAACCCTACATCCGTCGTGTAGAATTCCTTATCGTTAAATGTGCAGGTTGCCTCATAGAATCCCTTGTTCATGATGTTCCTGACAAGGGTGGGCGTGACAGTGCTCGTGCCAAATATGGAGAAGACAGAGAGGGATAAATTCCACAACACCATGGCACGACGTACCGCCTTGGACCCACCGCCACCTGCACCACCTTGCCTTGCGGGTGCTACAGATGTTGCCCCATCGCGGCCCGTAATTTTCGCAAAGAGTTTTGGTCCAGTGAAAACAAATGCGAGGTAAATGCCAGAAATATACCCCACCACATCCACATTCCGAATCATCCAATCGCGGACTGCGTAACCGTCCCAATTCTGCACAAATTCCATTTTCCTGAGTGATAAAATGGCCTCCCTCTCCCTCTCTCTATAAATGTGTGTGAGTATTATAAATGTGGTTGTAGGTTAAGGATGCCTTTAGGGATAAATGCTTCTTGCTCTTGTGTCCGCTGCACAGCAGATTGCGGTAGTCAAACTCTGCAGAAAATGTAAAAAATGTTTGAGGGACCAATTGCAGGAGGTGCCACACACACACATACACGCCACAATCCACACAATGACAGATATGCAAGTTTACACACATAAAACAACAACAACACGCATCAGAAAAGTTCTCCCACAGCGGTTCCGCTCTTCGTTCAGTTCTGTTTTCTCTTCTTTTTATTTTATTTTATTTTTTTATTCGACAGGCACGTCCCTCCCCCTTTATGCATGGAAAAACATACACACACAAAGATGCATATATGTATGTATATATATAGCTTCCCGCATGTATCCCGTTAAGTCATCAGGCAAGAACTTCAGGACCGCCACTTTCTCTCCTTTACGACAAACCAAACAAACAAACAAACAGGATGCAAATAACAACAAAAAAGAAAAGAACTTGCCTTTTTTTTTTTTATCTCTCTTTTATTTGCCTCCTTCTCGTACAAAAATAAAAAACAAAAACTAAACACCAACAAAACAAAACAACAACCAAAAAAACAACAATTACTCTTCCCCTCTATGTGCATGAACACACGCAAGTCACACATTCTTCCCTGCGGCTGTCGGGTTGGCCACGGGTTTCTTTGGCCTCGCGTAGGAATTCATGAACATTTCCGAAAAGAGGTAAAGGTAGCTCATGTACATGATCACTCCCATCCGTGCGTTGGCCCTGGAGACATGACACCCCGGCGCGGCTCCCTCCGGCGTCGTGTACACTTTGTACGCCGAGTACGTCGTCACCAGACTTCCAACCACCATTTGCAAAATCTGCAGCATCGTAATAAACGGTGCAAATTTCCGCATCGTCTTCTTAAAGCCACAAGCGCACATCGCAAAGTAAAAGTACATGATGAAATGCACCGTCAGATTCATCGCGGCAAACAGTGCCATTGTACTGGTGTGATCGCAGTATGTATGCCATGAAAATATCAACACCGTGACATGATGGTACCAGTGCAGAAACGGCGGGGCTTTCCCCTGCAACAGCAGAAACACGGTATCGACAAGCTCCGGTACCTTTGACAGCGCAAACATACCGATCCAGAACCCCGTGGAGGAGCGATAAAACATCTCATCATTTTTGTCACATAACGCCCGCAGCATGCCACACTGGGATATCCTCGTCAGAAAGGCCGGCACCACAACAATCATGCCAAAGAACGAGAACGCCGACAACAGGAGGTTCCAGACAATGATGGCGTAGCGAAGAAGCCCCGAGTTGCTCACACGGTTCGTTTCCCCGTTCAGGCGCCTCACCACAGCGGGCCCTTTCCACACAAGTGCCAGATAACCGAGGCTCAGGTAGCCAAGAACATCCACGTTCTCTAGCATCATTCTCTTAACGGCATAGCCGTCGTAGTCTTCAACGTACGGAAACATTGCTTTTTTTTTGTTTTTTCCTTTTAACCGTTCCACTCTATCTTGAAGTGGGCGTGAGAGACAAATGGATGCTTCTCCCTTCTTCCACTCAACTCACCCCCCGAAAAAGACGTACACGCACAATAAATCGCTTTAGGGCTTGAAACAACAACAACAACAACAAAAATGGAATAGCGCCGGCTTTTTTCTCTCTCTTTTTTTTTTTTCTCTTCCACGCACCGACAATGGAGGCAACCAACCAACCAACCAACAAACAAACAAACAAACAAGAAGAGGCATGCATAGGCAGACACATGCAATACACAAGCATTCCTTGTCTGTGGGCACACGCACACACACACACAATGAGGGGAGAGAAGGGACAAATAAAGAAAGGGAAATATCATATCATATTTGAAGGAGAGACAGATGGCAATGGAAAGAGAGACGACATGAGAGATCGCAGTGTCGTGCACCGCGGTTCACGTCGACAATCATAATAATCACACTAACCATTGAAACAAAAGAAAAAAACAACAACAACAACAACAAGAGAAAAGTGTAGGGATTTGTCAGGGAGTGAGGAGTCAACGGTCTTTCATGCACGGTGCCACCTCCAACACCCCCACCCCTTGACCAAATTTAAAGCAAAAAAAAAAAAAATAAAAGGAAAGGGCACAAGGGGTTAAAAGAAAAAAAAAGAATATATAAATAACAGAAGAGCCATAAAGCCAATACACAGACATACACATGAATAGACGAAATATGCAGTTAAATACCACGGCCTCATTTCACTAGCCAGCCAGCCAGCCAGCCAGTCATTGGCACCTCCTCATTTCAATCCCGCTGCCATTCTGCATATTTCCCCGTCAGTGTACTCAAAAAAAAAAAAAAAAATAAAAAAAAAAATAAATAAAACACTCATACTTTTGCTTCCTTTTCTTTTCTCCTTCTTCTTCCTCCTCACCTCAGTTCAGTTTCACCAAAAATAAGAGCATGTATAATGTATAATATATATAATATATATGTATGTATGGAGAGAAGTAGCAAGGCTATTGAAGGGTTAGGGTGAGGGCCACCACGTGTAAATGCGAGGCAAGAAAAACAAAACATCAAAAAAAAAGAGAATTCATGCACATTGCATGCAGGCAAAAGAGACAGGGAGTTGTGTTGCAGAAACACGGTAGCCAAGCATACACACACACAAGGTGTTGTTTTTTTTGCTCTGCACACGACGTCGACATCATACAGCATTACTTCCTCCCCTCCCTGCTTGCATGCCCCTTTTTTTTCCTTTCCTCACAGCCGCGGATCCAACACCTCCTCGCCTTCCCGCCCTCCCCAACAAACACACAAACACGCAGACAAATATGCACGCACGCACACTTTTTGTGTGTGTCGGTGCGTGACAATCCATTCCTACTCTCCAATCCATAAATACAAATGAATATGTGCGTGGAAGCGTCATTTGGCAGCCTCCTTCGGCCCAATGAATACACACGAGCACACAAACACACATGCACAGACACATATAAAAATTTATTTTTATAGAAAAACACGCAGACAGAAAATACACCAAACTCACTTCATCTTCCCCTCCCTCAAAACAAACAAACAAACAATAATAATAATAATAATAATGATAAAACATGACACTGAAAGCAGCGAAGAATACAGAAATTTCCCACGCCTGTTGGATCCTGCATCGTCCAGCTCTCTCTCTCTCTCTCTCTCTCTGTCTTTTTTTTTTTTCTCTCTTTTCAAAATTATTTTTTCCTTTACTTCCCTTTTTTCTCCCCGTTCGCCATCCTCAGCGTTCGTGCCGCCGCGGGGCTGATGTAACTGCGATAGTACAGCTGCGAAAAGAGAAACAAGTAACTGACATACATCAGGAGTCCCATTCGCAAACTTGGATTATTGACGGCACAGAATTCACCCATAATCTGCTTCTTTACGTAAGTGTACAAAACGATAAGAGTCCCTGCCACCATTTGAAGAATTTGCATCATTGTAATGAGAGGGGCAATGGGGCGAATAACTTTGCGCATCCCACAGGCACAAATAAAGTAATAAAAGTACATGATGGAATGTACGCAGTAATTCATAGTCGCAAACCACAGTCCACTAGAGATGGTATACGCGTATGCATGCCAACAAAACAGCATCACAGTGGCATGATGATACCAATGTAAAAAGATCACTGGTTTCTTCTGAAAGACAAGAAAGACCGTGTCGATCATCTCTGGAATCTTAGAAAGAACAAAGGCAGCTACCCACAATCCAACAAAGCCGTCAAAGAAGATCTTATCGTTCCATGCGCAGGCCGAGTTATAAAAGCTGCCTGGCAATTTTGGTGGAGGGGCTTTAGGGCCCAAATTGGGGTCAGCCATCAGCCCACTGATGCGCGGTGACGTGAGGACTTCCCACAGTCGCGGTAAACAGTAGTACGCCCCGCATATAGAGAACACTGTGAGCAGCAGATTCCATAACATGTTCAGAAAACGCAGTTTTATAGGATTGCGGTGTGCCATGACGTTTTCAGGTACGTACAGTACAAGAATAAGATACAGCACCACCGCAACAGCAGGCACCTCCGTGTGATCACGCATCCAACTCCGTAGATGTTCGCCACGGAAGTCCGCCGCCCATCGGGTGTACGAGTCCATCCATGCAATTGCCATTTCCCAAAATATACACACAGACGCAGGGTTCTCCTTGTAGTGTAATATTATATACCACTCCTGCTCAAATAAATGCTCGCTTCGCACACACCCTGCTTTGCCCTGCCCTCCTCTTCACCCAAAAAGAAGAAGATATAAATATATATATATATGCACCCTGATTTGCTTCTCTTCGATTTATTTTAATTGGTAGCAAAAAGTTATAAGTCAAAAGTTTTTTCTTTTTTTTATTTAGTTATTTATTTAAGTTATTTATTTATTTTTTTTTTTATTCCCCTTTATATATATATTTTGTTTTCTTTTTTTTTTTTTTGACAGCTTTGGGCAAAAAGGTGACGCAAACAACGGAGAAAAAATGGCAAATGGACGCAGCCGCCCTCACACAACCCCCCCCCCCCTCCCTCCCACCTTCCAACCAAAACACACCGTCCATGCATACGTCCATATACAAATGCATGTAGGAGCCAGCAGGTGTCTTTTTTACACGCACGCATTGATCGATGAATGCAGGTGTAAAAAAAAAAAAAAAGGGAGGGAAGTTTGGCTGGAGGGTTGGGTGGGGAAGGAAGGCAGGAAGGAGAATTAGGAGAAGAAAACAAAAACAAAAACAAAAACGAAACGTAATTAATTTTTTTTATTCGCATCTAGCAGGCAGACGCATATAAATATAAAAATATCTCACACTCTATATATATTTGTATATAAAACCACACACACACACACACACACACACAGAGAGAGAGAGAGAGAGAGAGAAGAATAAGCACAGACATGCATACACATGCATTGCAACCGATTGCCCTCACCATCCACAGAAAAAAACAAAAAACAAAAAAAAAACAAAAAAAAGAAAAAAAGAAAAGGAAACAGGCATATAAAATAAAAATAAATGCATTTCAATACCTGAAGCCATTTTTTTACTTTATTTTTATTACCTCAGGTGGTTTTTTTTTTTTTTTTTTTTGTGTCGTTCGCATATTCATTCACATGCACATGCACACACACACGGAGAGAAAAAGAGAGAGAAAACAAAATAAACAACACGCAGAAGGACCAGGCATACACGCACATACACAATGCACACTGATGCCCAGATGTGTGGGAATCAACACCTCCACACAAACACAAACAAAAAAAAAAAAAACAAAAAAAAAAAAAGAAAAAAAAGGAAGAAGAAGCGGCTCCTCCTCCTCCTCCTCCTCCTCCTCCTCCTCCTCCTCCTCTCCCTCCTCCTCCTCACACATGCACTTTTAACCCCAACCCGCCCAACCATCCCCTCCTTTCACTTCCATTTCTTTTGACTGCAACTGCACCACGGACGTAAAGACTGGGGGAAAAGAAAAAAAAGAGAAAAATGAGAAAAGAGGGGCGGAAGTTCATTTTAAAAAAATGTATTTTATTTCTACCCGCTCGCACAGACAAAAACAACCAAAAAAAAAAAAAAATAAAATAAAAAAAATAATGAAACAAAATAAATGCATGCAACTCGTTTCCGTTTTTTATTTTATTTTTTGTTGTTTTTGAATGGCTGTATGTATGTGTGGCTGTGTGTTTTCATTTTTACCCTTTTGTGTGTTTTGCTCACGCACAACACCGCTTGACAGAATTGAAAAGCAGGAGAAAAAAAAAAAAAACAAAAACAAAAAAAACAACAAAAAAACCGCCCCCATCTTGCAGCCCAGCCAGCAACACATGCATGTCTCTTGTCCACGTGATACGACAAACAGACAAACAGACAGAAAAGAAAAAAACTGTTGTGCGTGGGGGGGAAAAAAAAAGGGAAAAACTACGGAAAAACAACACACACACAAAAGGAAGGAAACCACAAATAACACACAACCCCTCGCTTACCTCCAGACCCATCCCCCAACCACACCCCCACACCAATCGGCATCCAAAACGCTTGACTTGCCACTACGCCATCTTCTCGCCATTCCGCTTCTTCGACATTGCGTAAGCACTGGCGGTACCAGACGGCTTCACCTGTTTTTTCAGGTACAGCTTACCGAACAGCACGGCAAAGAGAAAAAAATAGCTGCCATACATCACAAGACCCAGACGAATGCTTGTGCGATCCACCTCGCAACCACTCTCACCCAGGTACGAATGGTAGGCTGTGTACAAAACGATAAGAGTCCCTGCCACCATTTGAAGAAGTTGCATCATTGTAATAAAAGGGGCAATGGGGCGAATAAATTTGCGCATCCCACAGGCACACATAAAGTAATAAAAGTACATGATGGAATGTACGCAGTAATTCATAGTCGCAAACCACAGTCCACTAGGAATAAGCGCGTGTCCGGCATGCCAACAAAAGATGGCAACAGTCAAGTGATGATACCAATGTAGAAAGATCACTGGTTTCTTCTGAAAGACAAGAAAGACCGTGTCGATCATCTCTGGAATCTTTGAAAGAATAAAATAAAAGACCCAAAATGCAAACTCCCCATCGTAGGCAACGCTTGAATCAAAAAAACATGTTGTCCGGTAGAACCCGCGTTCCCAATAAAGAGCGATCATGTTTTTGACACAGCTGTACGCCCCGCAGAAGGAAAAGAGACAAAGGCCAATATTCCAAAAGACAAAAGGCAGGCGTAAATTAAAGGGCTCGCGGTTCTTCATAATATGCTCAGGGACCATAAATACAAGAAGAATATATAAAACACAGCAGTAGACAAGGATGTCAGCCGAATCATCAAACACCACCGTTGCGAATTCTCCTTTAAAGTTATGAGGCACTTCACGAAGCCACTGGATTGTATTTAGAACGAAGTCCATGTTTTTTTTTTTTCTTCTTCTTCTTGTTGTTGTTGTTCTTTTCTAATAAAAATAAAAAGAACAAAAATATTTGGTTTATTTGTGAATGTTTCCTTTGATTCCTTAATTCTCTCTTCCCTTTTATTACCCCCTGCCACCCAGTGCACACACACACACTTCTTCTCTCCCTCTCCCTCTGGCGTGTCTTCTGCTGCCGCTGCTGCTGTTGTTGTTGTTGTTAAGATGTCTTGTTAACCTCAGTGTCAATGGGCTCACCTTCTTTTTTTTTTTTTTTTGGTTTTCCTTCAGTTGTTGTTATTTGCAATATAATGTTCTACTTTCTTTTTTTCCCTTTTTTTTTTTCTTTCAAAAAATAAATAAATAAATAAAAATGTTTTCTTTTCTTTTCCTTTTCTTTCGTCTTCTGAATGCCGTGTACGGGTGCCTAAGGTGTCGCTGCTTGTTGGTGGGCGAGGTTGCTGGCGATGCTGACAAAACGGGGGTATTATTATTATTTAGTAGTAGTAGTAGTGGTAGTGGTTCGGTAAGTAAGCACGTGGGTAAGTAGGAATGAGAGAGAAAAAAAAAAAAAGGAAAATTGTTGGTAATGAGTAAATAGGAAGAATTGTGGCTGCACAGCAATGCATGCACACACGCAGACAGAAAGAGAGAGACAGGCAGGCAGGCAGGCAGGGAGAGAGACAAAGGGAGTGAAGGGAAGAACGAGGGAAGTCAACAACACCAGCAGTGAATCAACCACAAACAAAAAGAGAAAATGCATCTTCACATATATATATATATAATAAAAATAAAATAAAAATTAACTTAATACGTGGTTTTATAAATAGATGTCATGTATGCATGAATGGTGGAATTCTCCACATCCCTCGCCGCTTTTCCCCGCGCCCCCGCCCCCGCATTTCACATTTTTTATTCTTATTTTTATTTTACTGCCGCCGCGTCACGGTTTCTTCTCCGTCCCCCTTTTTTCCCTCTCCTCAACCTCACCCCTTCTTCGTGGCAACAAAACACTCTACAAGAGGGTCGTCGTCCCTTTTTTTTTCTTCTGTGCTACAAGACTTTAACACTAGCAGAAGTGTAATGTATATATATGTATGTTTTCTTAGGTTTTGTTTGGTTCGCTTGATCTTCTTTCTTGTTTTCCTTTTTTTTTTTTTTTCTTCTTTCCATTAGAAAAAAATATTCCCTCCACTGCGTCGTCCATCATCATCGGCCTCAGTTGGTACCGTCGTCCAGGCTCAGTCACGCATGCGTGGCAGCGCCAACAAAAGACTCATGCAAGGGAGACACGCCCTACGCGTTTCGTCGTCGTCGTCGTCCTCCACGTTGTGACCGTCGGTTTGCGCTGCTCTCCGTGTCCATGGAGGAACTTCCAACACTCGATTACCGGGAAAGAGACGACGAAGAAGACAGGGAGGAGGAGGAAGAGGGAGATCGCGGTGATACCGTTCGTGTCTGCTCCTCGTGGACGCCACCGTGACGCCCCTCATCATGTTGCACGCGACTGCGCTTGCGCAAGTACGGCGATCTTTCCACACCACCACTGCTGCCGCCGTGAAGCACAACGGAGCTGATGGGGCTTTGCCCGACCTGATCGCCGTCATCGCTGCTTTCCCCAGGGGCAGGGCGCGAGCGACGCTGACGACGCGAATGGCAGTGGTGATGTGGCTTATGCATGGGGGCAATCGAGGGGGACGAAGTCGGCTTCGTGGCAGACGACGGGCCGTGGCGGGGCGATGATTGCGGCATCAACAAGGGGTTTGCACCGTGCCGAGTGGGCGGTGTATTGTGTCTCAGCGTTGGCTTTTCACGTGGTGTTGACGGCTGCTGCTGCGGGTTGTGATTCAGCCGCGGCGACGGAAGCTCCTTCCTCACGCCTGTCATCAATGCCTCCGCCGCGTGACCTGCCGCACCCGCCTCTCCATTACCCGCAACCACCGTTGCTTCCGTGTGACCGGCGGTGGAGGACCTGTCACGCTTCCGCCGCCGCGCTGTGTACACTGCAACAAACTCCAGGAGGCGATACAGTCGCTTTCGACATTCCTCGGCGCAAAAAAGGTTAAAGGAGACACAATCCAGACCCGCTGGCGCCGCTGATGGGGCGTGACCTACCCCGTCTCCCGCATCTCCGCCAGGCCGTCGGGGCGACTGCTGCTGCGCTGCACGGCGTGGCTGCCGATCACGATGTGGCGCGGCGCGGACACGGCCGCCTGGGACCAAACGGCTTCTGCCACCCCCTGGATGGCCGGCGAGCCCCAACATGACTTCTTGATACGTCGGGACGGACCTCACCTCTCGACTGCGCAGCGGGGTTTGCCGCGACGCTCCATGCTGCTGTTGTTGCTGTTCCAGTTTCAATGCAGCTGTGGAGGCGGGGAGGAGCATGGGGCTCTCCGGAAGACCACTGCCACCATTCATTTGCGAGAGCGGTGTGTCCTTGAGCCGGCGTGTTCCGCCTGCATGCACCGCATCCGACTCCCCCCCATCCTCCTCGCCCAACAAAACATCCACCCATGTTGCAGCGGACCCGCCACTTCTTTGTGCGGAGACTAAAAACGACGAGACGGCACCGGATGAAGGCTGTGAGAGCTGCTGCTCAATGCGCTCCAGCAGCGCCACCAGCGAGGCATACATTGCAATGATACGATTCTCCGAAATCCCAAAGACAAGCGATGGTTTTGGTAAAGAGAAGAGATTCTGCTGCAATTCCCGCCGTAGTCTCACGGCGTACGCGGCGTCGTGCGCGTCCGGTAACGACGTGAAGAGGACCTCTGTCTCGCCCCATCCCAGCAACGTGGTGTGGCCCGCAATCGGGTGAGATGCCATCGCTGTCGCCTCACGCACAGAGGCCAACGCATCGAGACGCGACGCGAGCATCGGAACACGCATGCGCCGTCGCACTCGACCGCATCGATCCAAATGACGCACCGTCACTTGCCAAAGTTCCGCACCCAACGACTGGCACACGCAGTCAATGACACATTTCGCACTCTCTGTCTCAATCTGGGCTACAATTGGGCCGTTGAACTGAACGTCAAGCGACTCCACCTGCTGCTCCTTCGCGCCAATAATGCAGAGCGCAATTTTTCCTGTCTCGGCATCAAAGGTCACCGTCTTTCTCGCCGAGCGGATACCCGTGTAGACGGCAAAGCGCTCCGTCACAAAACTAAGAAAGTACACCCCCTTGAACTGCTGTTTCTCGGAGTCGTCCGCAACGCGTATGGAGTAGTTAAACTGATATTGACGTGACGCATGATGTTTGCGTAGAATGCGCTGCACCACACGTGCCACAGATATTTCCTTCTCACGAGTATTTGCAGCGCGCATGTGCTGCAGGGCAGCCAAAAGAGGCAATCGGTCCTCGGAATGCAGAGCAAAGTAGGCGCTCGTCCAGACAGACATGATGGGCGAGAGTCGCCGAGAGAGCGGCATGAGTGTGTAGTTGCCTGACTGTGCCGCCTGCCGCAACGTGTCAAAGAAGCGCGTTGGGCCACTGTAAAGCCCACTGCTCACCGCCATTTCCGCTAACTCCAGCGCTGGCATCGAGAAGGCACTCGCAAACACATAGAGAAGAGCATTTGCACAGGGCGACAACAAGACAGCCTGCATCGTTCCGGCAAAGGGGGATGTTTCAGTGGTGATCGGTGATGTCCACCATGCCGTGTCATCAATGGCAGCTAACGGTGAACTCGTTGTCGCCAAATTATCGGATTCGTGACCATTTCCCAGCGACTGTTGAACACCCTGACAAGAATGATGAAAATAATTATTATTACCATCATTCCCATGATTATCATTATCATTATTGTCGTTGTTTTTGATATTGCTACTTTTGTGATAGACTTGGCGCTGTGGATATAGGCCATGACGATCCAACCACGCACCGATGCGTTCGGTGTGTTCCACGGAATCACAAGGCTGAGAGTCAAATGCACGTGCGAGCTCCAATGCCACAATCATCGCCGTGTGCTCCGGTGAAAGGCCACTCGACACCGCTGTGGAGTAAAGTGAAGAAGAACACCGCCGTCTCTGCCGCAACGTCATCATGTACTCTGCACGTCCTTCTACACGCTGTGGGTGCCACAGCACACTGGGCACGGCAAAGGTCGCCGCTACAGTCATGACATTTTGTAAGTACTGCACCGCCACCTGTGAAGATTCAAAAAAGTCGGATAATGAGACCCCAATGAGTGCGGCGAGAAGCTCCACGTCGACCCACTGCAACTCTTCCCTCTGCTCCTCCCTGCCCACCGCCAACCGTGTGCTCGAGGCGGCGGTGGCATGAGCACTGTGTGGTTGTTGCGACACATCCACACGGCCTGCCAAACGAAACAACGGGAACGGTGCAGGAAAGCGATGGAGCACAAGACTCAGGTACAACGCACCACCCTGCAACACTGCAACCGCCGTCGTCGGCAACCCGGGCATGACAAACAACAGCGCCAGGTCATACGCAGCACGCAGCACGGCGGCAAGACTCTCTCCCGCCGGAAGCACCACATCCTTCCCGCGCTCCATCAGCTGCACATGAGAAAGCCATTCGTAGAAAAATGTGTAAGATGCAACCGGACCCCCACCAACACCGCCGCCGCCGCCTGCAGTGTGGGCACCCCCACCACCCTCCCCGGCTAAATCACCACCATCACTGTCACCATCTTCCTCACCGTCCTCGTTCTCCAAGGCGGGGAGATCTTCTACAATGTCCTTCACAAACGTGGTGCCGGCACCCGTACCACACTGCCAGCACTTCATTTCACTATCCGCAGAAGGCACCCAGGCATCCTGCATACCACACTCGGTGCAGCATGGCGGACGGTGGGACCACCACACAAGGTAGAGCATCTTGTCGTAGAGGCGCCATGCGTTTCGCGTCAAGGGATCCTCGAAGACGTCACAAAAGGCCCCACAAGCAAAAGGGTGTTCGGCTACGCTAGCATCAACCAGGTGGACAACGCCGTTGCCACCACTCAACATCCCACCTGAGGAGACAAGCGAGGAGGAGCACGATGAATGCAGCACCGACTCCACCAGCTTCCCTAGATCCAGTAACTGACTGCGCTTCAGTGGCGTGAGATGAAGCGCCATCTCCACAAACCCGCCGTTTAACAGGGAACACTTAAATCAAAAAAAAAAAAAAAAAAAAATAAGAAATAAACACACACACACACACAGCAAAATAAGAGAAGGAAAAATTGAGAGGCGGTAGAAACATGCGGGTGTCCATGCAAGAAAAAAAAAAATGCCTTGAAGTAAACAGAAGTTAATTCCCTCCTTTCATTCACACAATTGCGGACCCGCGAGAAGTCAACCAGCAACCCCAGCGGTACAAACACACACGCAAATAGACAGAGTGAAAGCAAAAAAAAAAAGAAAAAAAAAAGAAAAAAGAAAAAAGAAAAAAGAAAAAGGAAGAGAGAGAGGGGGAGAAAGAGAAACCAAAAGACAAACACACACAAAAAAAAATAATAACAATCAAAAGCCACTTTATGGTCTCAAAAGACTGTGCACATTAAAAATATGTATATATGCACAAACTAAGAGAAGGTAAAAAAATAACAGGAAGTTTTGGGGAACAACGCATAAATCACATTTATACGTAAAAATAGATTTTTTTTCCTTTTTTTTTTTCTCACACTTCTGCATGATCACCACAAAATGCAGCATCTTTTATTGGGGGAGACGGCCTTTTCTTCACTTTGGGTTTTACCACCACCACCACCACGACCCCCAACAACAGCAAAAGTAACAGCAACAAACCCGCCCCGGTCCCTCCCCCCACCACTCATCGGGATGGGAGCCGAAGCTGAGGAGAATACTGCTGAGGATGAGGGGGAATTAAGAAATAAAGTACTGCTTTGGTTGCCCCCACACGGAAGTGACGCCGCCGCTGGATCAGCGAGCGATCGGTGTGGCGCGGCAGCCGTTGTCGCCTTTTCTTCCTGTTTCTGGGCGGCAAGTCGCTTCGCCCGCTGCACGGCGTTTATCGACGACACCAGCTGCATAAAGGCCTCTCTGACGCCACTGCCTTTCAGGGCCGAAGCAGTGATGTGGCGCATGCCCAGCCGGTTGACGATATCATTCGCGGCGCCTTTTGACAAAAATTGCGAGCTGTGGAGATCCGTCTTGTTACCCAACACAATGCATACGCAGTCCTCACACGCGTACCGCCGCACATGGGCATACCACATGGAGAGCCGTAAGAGTGTCTCTTCCTGCGTTACGTCGTAGACAAGCAGAGCCCCCACCGCACCTCGGAAGAAGGTTGACCTGATCGCAGCACACCGCTCCTGCCCGGCGGTGTCACACAGCTGTGCAATGACACGCTCCTTCTCACCCACCCGCGCCGCCGGCACCTCCAGCTCAACCGAGGCAGACTCCAAGAAAACGGTGGCCTTTTTTTCAAGGTTAAAACTGCTGTTGGCAAAACGAGAGAGTAAGCTGCTTTTCCCAACCCCAGAGTCACCGACAATGATAACTTTGTACTTGGGAATAGCACAATGCTGGGACGACGTGACAGTTGCATTGGATGCCTCTGGGGATGCAGGTTTAAATTCCCCACCGACGTCGCCACTTTTAGTACCATTGCCAGAATTACTATCGCACTTACGGTCGTTGGCAGCTACGCACTTCACCGTATCAACGCCGTCTTGTGCCTCCGATATTATCATAAAAAACAGAAATCGGTCCCTTCGTCCTTTTTTTTTTTGGGTTTTCAATGACAGATGAAAAAGCAGCGGCAACAGAAGAAGAAGAGATCACATGAGGGGTGTAGGGCGGGGTCAGTCTATAAATAAACGCATGCTATCCATGTGAAAAACAAAAAACCAAAGGCGGAGATGCATTTGGTAAGAAGTGATAAATCACTTTCTGCCAATAAACCAACTCCTGTATTCTTCTTTATTCTCTTCCTTTTTTTCGCCCCAACGAGTACGGTGAATATGAATGTACGTATGTATGTATTCTTTTGCAGCAATTACCGCATGAGGTCCAGGAAGGCACTGGCGTTCTCCACCGCTTCCTTATCCCGCTTTCTAAATACGTCAAAGCCATCATCTGCTGTGTACACAGGATTTGTGTGCTTCTCCGGCGCAAAGTCATTCAACAGCATGCCGTTGTATTTATCCAGTTCCCCTGCCACCTGCGGTGCGTACTGAATTTCACGTATGCGAAGAATTGTAGCGGCATGTGGCGCATCCACCCACCGCACACGCCGACGGCCAGGCGTAGCAAAAAGAGACACAATGTTGCGCATCCGCTTCTGCTCCTCCACATCCGCCGTCACGCGCACGCCTGTCAGTAGCGGACGGCCAATCGCCGTGAAGCGGGGGCCACCGACCATCAGCACCTTCTTGAGCGCAATGCAACTCCCAATCTCCGCACGGAGCCGCTGCACCGCGATAACGTCGCCCACAGACACTTTGTACTGCAGGTTGCCGCAGTACACAACGGCAAACTTAGGGCCGTTGAGAAGCGACTCAATCGCTTTTGCTAACACCGGGTTAGCGCACTGAACGTGGCTCATCGTTCGCACGGGCTGTTTTGACACGCCCTCCCCTCCGTTTCTCCTCCTGCGCCCACCGCAGCCTGTCCAACACACACACACACACGCGGCCAAATGCGTCACCTCCACGTTCCTTTCGACAGCAAAAAGAAAAACAAAAAACCCATTAAAAATGAAAGAAAGAAGAGCCAATAAACAGTCAAACGCAACACACAACAAAAAAGGAACAGGATAAAGATGGGTTACAAACTAATAATAATAAAATAAACAAAGACCCTCCCACCACCTTCCTCGCTCCTGTCAGTGTGACAAGGTACTTTCAATGGCTGAGAATGACTGCAGGTACCAACTCAGTGATCGCGGCTCCAAGGCATCCTCTTCCCCATCCAAACCCCTCGCCGAGCCCACCCCATGATAAGCCTCACTGAACACCGCAGGACGCTTGCTTCCTGCAATTGGCGAGGAACCTGCAGCGACGCCTCCCAACAGGGAGTATTCTCGCATGTTGGTTTCACACGCACGATTGGGGGATGCATAGAAGGAATTCACCACCGAAGGAGCCACATTGGCGGTTCGTGCGGGCAACGTATTCAACACCCCGAATTCTTGCGAAATGAGTGGTGGTGATGGCGCCCCCGCCATCCCCAGTTCTCGCTGGGCCTTTAGCAGTGCGTTTAGTTGAGCCACCGCCTCCTCCAGCGTTGCACACCGGACTTTATTTTGACGCAATGCCTCCTCCAGCGTTGCACACCGGACTTTATTTTGACGCAATGCCTCCTCCAGCTCCGCAATGCGTCGCTTCTTTTGTTGCAATTCATGAAGAAGTCCACAGGGTTCATGCGTCTCTATTCTCTGAGGCGAACGCTCCTCACGTGACGTCAACTCGCGTTCTGTTTTTGGCTGGCGATAAAGATGATGAGGTGATTTATCGTTCCAGTGCTCAACAATGAGCTCGCACCGTTGCGCCATGGCCTGTTCCCATGTGTCAAGTGATAACCCGTAGAGTGTGACCAGCTGGTCTAGGCGTCGAAGGAGCTCTGAAACGCGTTTCTCCGCAGTTGATTGGGCGACAAGATTCCTCTCCATCTGCATTGCCGTTTGTTTTATCTCCTCTGCTGCCTGTTGAGTACCATCTGCTTGCCCCTGGAGAGTTTCCTCGAGGTATCGCACTTCCGCCTGCGACTGTTTTAGCCTTGCACTCAGGACAGCGTTTTCTTCACAGAGGCCCATGACAAGTGAACTCCACTGCCACAGAATAAATGCGCATCGCTTCAGCATTGTGTCTTCCCACACATTAAATAATGCCATGTATGCACTCTCCATACGATGAAGACGACACCACAGGTCTTCTTTCTGCAATGCGAGCTCATTACGATCGAGCCGTAAGGCCCCTTCTCTTTCCAGCATGACTGCAAGGGCTTCCTGCAGACGATTCACTTCCTCTACCATCTGCGCCCGTTCTTCCGATTTAAGAAGAGTGGCGGTGGCATCGGCCCGTTTCTGCAGCTCCTCCTTGTAAACTTGTTCTCTCGCATCTTCAATTTCCCTTTGCAACGCCACAATATGTCGTTCCGCCACGTTCTTCACACGCTCGCGCGCAGCTACTTGCACCTGCATCATGAGGCTTCGGAGCCGCATCTTTCCAGAGCGGAGAGCTTCCTCTGGAGTCTTCAAGCAGATGGATGTCGTCTCGTGTTTGCCATTCACACGCTTCCCGTCCTCCTCTTTTCCACCATTCTCGCCATTCTCGCCACCATTCACGGCAAAAGTGTATATACCTTCGTCACCAGTAAAAATATTCTCTGCTTCTTCCGCGGAGTTGGCCATCATTTCCAACCACGACTGCGCCCAACGTTCCACCTCCTTTTGACATCTCCGGTATTCATTCTCTGCTAGATGCTTCTCATTTGTGGC
Organism: Trypanosoma cruzi; assembly: GCF_000209065.1. Lineage (NCBI taxonomy): Eukaryota > Euglenozoa > Kinetoplastea > Trypanosomatida > Trypanosomatidae > Trypanosoma > Trypanosoma cruzi. Next base: position 183,906 of record NW_001849542.1, read on the forward strand.
TGCGCAGAGCCGCTGCAGGAGTGCCTCTCGTTCCGCACGCCACCGTTCCTCTTCCATCTTCTGTTTGCAGTTTGCATCGGCAATTGCGGCATTCCTTTCATCTAATTCTCTCTTCACTGCCTCATACCGCCCTGACAGTTGGGTGAGGGCTTCCACAGCCTCCTGCCGTTGGCGTTGAAGATCGGCGATGGCATCGACGGCGGAGTTAACGCCGAGATCCGGCAAAGGGGGAGGCGGCACTGCTGCCGTCCATGTGGAAAAGGGCCTTCGTTGCTGCCGACTTTTTCCCTCAGCGCCATGTTGCTGTCGCTTATGCAACTGCATGTGGTCCGTGGAAGGCATAGCATCGGTGCACTGCGATGCACATGCAATTTGAGTGAGCTCCCGCGAAGGTGATTTCGAGAAATCTTTGGTCAGAAGCGTTTGGCTTTCATCACTCCGACAAACACCATGGCACGAAATCTCACGCCCTGCGGCAGACTTCTTTGGAGTAGACTCCAAACTCACTGCAGAGATCTCCCCACTCGCTGCGTCGCCCACAGACGTATTTAGAGACCGACCAATACGTCGGACAGACGTCATGGTACGCGTGGCTTGCTGCGAAACGGAAAGGAACGACTGACGCGAATCGTTGAGACTAACGCTGCTACACTCGGCACTCGCAGTGCTCAGGTTGCGAAGAGCCCCGCGGGCATCCTCGTAGAGACAGAGCAGCGTATTGTAACTGACCTCCAGCTGCTGGTGTGCTTCGCAAAGCATTCGTTTTAAAAGTGCCACCTGCTCACATGGCACCGGTGATGGGCCCCGTGTTTCCTCTGCTGAAACTTCCTTCTTAGTATCACTCAACGGCCTCGTCATTTCCCTTTCAGTTTCAGCAGAATTTTCACAGACAACATTCTTCGATGGCGTCGTCACAAGGGCATCCATTTCCATCTCGCGATCATGTGTCCACGGGTACTGCGGTGGTGAATCCGGCATAGGCGTAATTTCACCCGTCGCAAATCCGTGCTTTAGCCGGAACCTTAACTCACGTGTGAAGCTTCTGTGTGTCTCTTCATACCCAACACATGTCTTCACCAGCGTCTGCAAACACTTACATGATTCATGGAGTTGTGTACGAAGGATATCGCTACGCCGCTTGGCTTCTTGCGCCGCACACCGTTGATGCGCCAGTTGAGCTTCCGCCCGCTTACACCGCCGCTGAAGCTGGATGCAGTTATCCTCCATGAGACGCAGTGCCTCTCGCGCCTCTGACTCGCCAATTTCCTTCGCACGAAAGAGCGACTCCCGCTCTCGCGCAATCGCCTGCAAGGCAGGAAGAAGGGAATTCTTTACGTGCTCCGAAAACACAACGGCTTTGGCCGTGGGGACCCAGGTTGAAATAATGGGACTCTCCATCATGCGACAAGGCGGACCGTTTCGACGACCGCTTGCGTTATTGTTCTCGGCTCCCTCCTCTACCCCATAGTGGGGCAGAAGCAGGACCGTGAGAAACTGTTCTATCCAATGAGTGCAGTCTTCTATGACACAGGCGAGAGAGACATTTTCCGGCCTTTTTTCGCCCCCAGTTGGACCCCACACGGACGTTATCCCAAGAGATGACTGTTTCAACAATTGCACGGCAGAATAAGTTGTGAAGGCCGAAATGCGTTCTTTGAGCGATTCTGACGCCAAATGACATGCCCGCTGCAACTCTTCTTTAGTAATGTGATAGCGACAACCGCAGTACTCATCCAAAAGTACGTCATGTCGCGGAGTGAGTTGGCCACTAAACAAGCAAGGAGCTACATCCGTGTCAAAGGCCAACAACGCCAACTGATTGGCGACATGCAGCACATCCTCCAGAGTGAAGTGTCGCGGAACAGCGGTCATTGTGCCAATGTCATCCCCCCAAACTGACAAGGGTGGTAGTGGCTCCATGGCGTACATGGCTAGAAGGACACCTTCCGCAGTGGCTACAAACAGCTCCACTGCCGCAACGATGGCGTCGTTCATCCTTCCCTCTATAGGAGAAGATAAAGTCTTACCATGCGCACCCTTCGTGAGAAACCACATGTGCCCTAAAAGCATGGACCAGTGAAACGGATTTCGAGAACATGTTGACTCCTGCATTTCTTTCATCCGTAACAAGTGAGAGAACACTGCCTGAAGGTCACCAACGCAATGCGACCTTGCGGGGATCTGCTTCATACTGCATGGGGCTTCTCCCAAAACAGTATAAAAGAAGAAGGGACATTCCGCTGGCCGAGCGCCACATCCAACTCTGGCGTGCATCGGCCCTGGGGCTGTAATTACCGCGTGATACACGTCATCTATCATAGAAGCGACATGGTTGATGGTAGTTGAGCAACCCACGGCGTAAACAAAGTCAGTTACCGACACGAGTGTTTGCCAAATGGGGGACATCTGACTCTTCTCAAAGTCCAGCTTGTCGATCCCCAGTTCGAGTAACATCACGCTCAAAGACAGCTCGGTTTTTTCTTCCTCATTTTCTTCATTCCCCAAATTGCCTCTCACCGAGTCCTCGCCACTTTCACAGGAGGTGGTTGTTAGTCCCGCCGTGACAAAAGGACGCACGGAGAGAACGCGGGGGGTCGACCCCGCAGTCAGTTCGCGGCAAACAAGCCCTACCAGGAATGGCTCATTGCCGCCAAAGGCCACGCTCTGGGTCGAATGTCCCCTTGTTGAGCCTGTCATAATTGTGAGCAAGCGCTTCATGTCCACTGTTTCTTCCTCGTCGGTTTCCTTTCTTTGCCCCTGAACACCTCTCAATCCACTTGATTTTGCGATAGGCTTTTTGGTTCTGAACTCACTCTCATGGCGCTGCTGCAAGAATCGACGCAATTCCCGTACCCTGGTATGAACTCGTTCCATATCTAGCACTTCCCCATCCGACATAACACCCTTTTGGTTGGTGTCCCTGCCTCCCCTACGGCCAAAAGTCCTCCAGAAGGACCCACGAACAACGGTCTCCACAAAGGCATTATTAAGAGGAAAGGAATCTTCTCTCGTCTGCTGGCCGGGAGAAACGCATTTAACCTCACAACCACCACCAACCTCAGTAACGCCAAGTGGATCAGATGTACTGGGGACGTTCATATTGGAAGGTGAGGCATCCTCAATGCATGAGCGGAGGGAGGCTATAAGGCACAATTTTTCCCTTTTGTTCCATGCAGACAGGTGACACACCAAAGTGTTCTCCGTGGCGTTTGCCCCAGCCGACCAAGAGCTTTTTGCACGCACCACAGAAGAAAGAAGGGGCTCCAGAGAAATCAAAAGCGATGGGGCTCCTTGTTCAGGGTGCGCTGAGGACTCCACGCAAAGATCGCCATCTTCAAAAATACAAAATGGAATGGTCGTCCCTGCCATCGTATGTATATATATATACGACAAAACCCACGGGGTACTATGTGCGGTTTTAGTTTAATAGATCGTCTTTGCATGACATGTCAAGACGTCAGTTGTGTTGTGAGAAGAAAGAAAAAGAAAAAGAGAAATAAACATGAAAGAAGGGAAAAAAGATTTATGGCTATTACGACACCAATCTTCACTACAAGGAAAAATATCGGTCAGCTCCTGATTATCCCTCTTTTTAGAAAACACACATTAATAAATTGCATCAGATTACAAGGGCTTTCTCACATTCGGCCTCCTTCATCCGGGACGCTAGACGATGGTACAGTATACAACTCTCCTCCCGTATACTGTAGCAGCCGGCCACCTCAACATATTGCCAGGGTCTATTAATCCCTCTGCTGGGGAGGAAGCAAAAGGACCGGAAGGGCAAAAGATGGAGCCACTTATCAACGCTACCGGAGAAGCGGGGTTTTTAACCGCTACCTAATTCAGTCGATGATTAACAGCGCTACACACAGTGTAGCTATACGTGTTGGCAAGAGTAGAAAAAAAAAAGTTCTTCTCCCTCGCTCCTCATATTAGATCCACAGGCCTACCACTTCAAAAGGCAATTCCCTCCCAAATTCTTTGACAGTGGGTTCCAGAGCCTCCCCTCAGGGTCTAAACGAATAATAATAATAATAATAATAATAATAATAATAATAATAATAATAATAATAATAATAATAAAAGTGGAAATCCGGACAATTTATTGAGTTCAAATAATTTTAGTTGCTTGGAAGGGCATTGTTTTTGCTTGGTGGCTTGTATGTTCCAGCCGATGGCCTGTCCGTGGGTGGCTTGTATGCTCCAGCCGATGGCCTATCTGTGGGTGGCTTGTACACACCAGTCGATGGCCTGTCCGTGGGTGGCTTGTACACACCAGCCGATGGCCTGTCTGTGGGTGGCTTGTATGCTCCAGCCGAAGAGTTGTCCGTGGGCGAAATCGGTGTTCCCTCAGTTTTGTTAGTTGATGGCACGTATGCTCCAGCCGATGGCTTTTCCGTGGGTGGCTTGTACGCACCAGCCGATGGCCTATCTGTGGGTGGCTTGTACGCACCAGCCGATGGCCTATCTGTGGGTGGCTTGTACGCACCAGTCGATGGCCTGTCCGTGGGTGGCTTGTACACACCAGCCGATGGCCTGTCTGTGGGTGGCTTGTATGCTCCAGCCGAAGAGTTGTCCGTGGGCGAAATCGGTGTTCCCTCAGTTTTGTTAGTTGATGGCACGTATGCTCCAGCCGATGGCTTTTCCGTGGGTGGCTTGTACGCACCAGCCGATGGCCTGTCCGTGGGTGGCTTGTATGCTCCAGCCGAAGAGTTGTCCGTGGGCGAAATCGGTGTTCCCTCAGTTTTGTTAGTTGATGGCACGTATGCTCCAGCCGATGGCTTTTCCGTGGGTGGCTTGTACGCACCAGCCGATGGCCTGTCCGTGGGTGGCTTGTACGCACCAGTCGATGGCCTGTCCGTGGGTGGCTTGTACACACCAGCCGATGGCCTGTCTGTGGGTGGCTTGTACGCACCAGCCGATGGCCTGTCCGTGGGTGGCTTGTATGCTCCAGCCGAAGAGTTGTCCGTGGGCGAAATCGGTGTTCCCTCAGTTTTGTTAGTTGATGGCACGTCTGCATTCATAGACAGCTTTTCCGTGGGTGGCTGGTAGACGCCACTAGAAACAGCTGTTTTGGCGCCAGCCGTTTCCAACGGAGACGCCGGGGAAGACTCCGTCTTCTTGGCATTCCCACTCACAACTTCTTCCAGTGTTGGCAAGTCGGAAGAGCTGAGGTTTGCACCGCGCCCCAGCGGTCCCGTTGACTCGTCCTTCCCACGTGCCACAAATCTTCGCGGTCCGGATTTTTCGGCTGCCTTTGCCAGCAAGTCCCCCACGGAGGCAGACGCCGGCTTCACGTCATCCCACCCCTTCACCTTCTTTTCGGATGTCTTGACCACCTGCATAACCACTTCCGTGTGATCCCCATCGTCCTCCTCGACGGCATCAGCGGCGACTGCCTCTACGGGGGCGCTGCTTGATAAAGTGACGACTCCTGACACGCGGTTGTCGATGGGGGACGCGACGGTTCCCTCATTGCTCGGGACGTGGCCGCTTCCCGCTCTCGTCGCCTCCGGCGTGATGGATGGGGCGCTATCCAGTCCGCCAAAGACGTCTATTCCTAGCTCCGCCCGCTCCTTCTCCGAAAGCTCGCCCGTCTTGGCCTTCTTTTTTCCCCCCGCGAGCTTCTTGCTCTTTTTATTCAGGAATGCATCTAGATCCATCCCTTCCCTTCGCTTCGTTTCTCGTTTTTTTACCCTTTACTCACTTCATTGCGCATGCATACAGTTGGAAGATATTGTGTTGTATTTCACATGCACGTCCCCCTAGCGGAAAGCAGGGACGCACAGATATTCTCACACACCCCTCGTCACACACACATAAACACACAAATAAATACATACATGCCACTCATCACTCCTTAGAAAGAGTGTGCGCAGCTAAAACAGCAAACAGACAAATAAAGAACGTGCGCCTAACTAAATTATTCTCCCCTTTTCCCAGAGGGAGAGAGGAGGAGGAGGAGTGACCGTCGGAAGGTCACAGTTTGGCTCACTGTACCCGAAATCCCCCACAATTCAGCGGATATTCGACCAACACCCGAACACCGGTAAAAAGCAGCCAAACGAACTCAAAAGGCATTTTATGATAACCGGGCTAATCATGAGGTGACGAATTCCCCTGACGCAGTCGACCACCTCAACTTGGAGAACTGCAGGGAAGATTGGGACGGGCATGCTGAGGCGAGGAAGAAAAAAAAACAAAAACAATAAACAACCCTCGCTGCCTTTCGGCACCCACGATTGAAAAAACAACAACACACACACACACACACATCAAATTCAGAAGTAGCGAAGCCAACTCATGTAAAAAAGCTGCTCTCCCTCTCTTTTTTCTCTCTCTCTCTCTCTCTCTCTCTGGTTTACGGCGCCTCATCCAGAATCAAATTCCCTCCGCAATTTTTCTCATAGAAACTGGTATCGATTGGTGTATTTTGCCATCCATGCCTGCCCCACAAACGCGGTATCAGATGCAAGCCGCGTGGGACACACCGTCGTGGCTCTCTCTGCCAGGGAATGTGTGCGACCCATCACTGCAGCTTAAAAAGAGGCCACCACTGCCGCAAATGGTGGCAACGGCGATTGGAATAAGAATCCCCATAAGAACAGCCATTACGCTGCCATCATCTTCCATAGGAGTCCTCTTTTTGGGCTGCTGTGACTTAACGACAATGATGCCCGAACATTTTGGCATTCTATTTAGACTGAATAATGGAAAGAAACAAAACTCTTCTTTTCAGTTTTCCCAAGTGCGTGTTTCTTCTCTCTTTCTTTCCCCACACTACGAGTTCAGTAACATATGTATATGTATATTACTGCAGTCTGAAGGAAATGGGAAAGCAGGAAAGAATATCCACAAACAATCCAAAAGGAGGCAGGGGGCGGCGGAGGATGTGAGGCCATAAAATTTGAGTTTGTGGGTACGAGTTATCCCACCGCACTTTGGTCTCGTTCCTCATTTCGTTTTCAAGTGCCACTGCCATTTTAATGGACAACAATGGGCGGAATGATTCCTTCTATCCTCCACAGACACACACACACACACACACACAGAGTGAGAAAAAGTGAGAGGGAGAGACAAACGGTAAAATACAGAAATCACATTTGGCATACCCACACACTCAGACACCCGCACGCACAGTCACCTCCCAGAGAAACCAGCAAGCAAGTCCCGAAAACAAGAAACACAAGCCAAACTGCACTCACGGCAAAAAGCAGCGATAAATACACACATGCACACATATTGTACCAGCCTTTCCTCTCAACTCGTAATATAAAAACAACAACAACAACAACAACAACAACAACAACAACGGAAGAGGATTTCAGGAGAAGCTCTTCATTGGTACCCTTATCTGTATATGTATGTATTGTGTACTTATATATTTCTTGAATCATTTCCCTCTTTCTGTGTGTTCTTTTGGGTTTTAACACCCCTGTACATCGCATTGCGAGAGCCCACCAACACATCAACACTATCTTCTACAACAGCATCGTGCCATGGGTACTTAAAAATACATGCACACCATCCAGTGACGATGAATCATTTCTTTCGCTTCATATTCAGAAGCGCTTTGCTTCCTCCAACAACAGGTGAGACATTTTTCTGGGTCTCTACTTCAAAATTCCCTTCAGTATCCGCAAATAAAGTTACACTTTCACCTGTTCCTGGTGAACTCTTTGCGTGGGATTTTGAGGGAGTTCTCATTTGATGCCCCGTCCGCTTACACCACCTTCGTGTAGGTTGTGTGGCTCTGGCCAACGCACGTATTTGCTGCTGCACAAGACGCATTTGCCCCCCGGCAATCTCAACCTTGCGGTTCCAGTGCCGTTCCGCCTTTTGAAGTTCGTACTCCTCGGCTTTTTGTGCTAAATAATGTTCGATCTTTGGCACACGGACAGCCTCATGTTGGGATTTGATGGTAGCGTTTTTACGCTCCGCAGCATCCGCCTCCGACGTGACGGAGACCATCTCCCGCTGCAGTCGTGCCAAATATTCACAACGATTTTTTAGGTCTTTTCGCAGACGGTTCTGTTCCGCCGTAAGTCCATTGAGTGCATCCATGAGTGTGTTGAGCGTCTGCACGGTGCGTGTGGACGTTCCCTTCAATTCCACAAGTTCTAAATTCTTCCGCTCGATGCGTTCATTAAACTGCTGGTTCTCAATGCGGAGCTGTTCAAAGTCAATGGCGCGAAAGGCCTCCCCAGCCGCATGGCGTTGTCGTAGTTGCTGTTGGGTCTGCGTGATATTTCGCTCCGCCGCCGCACACTGAACATTCAACTTGTCCAGGTACTTTGCCTGCATGCTGTAGCGCTTTGCCATAAATCGCAGCAAGTCGTCTGATGAGGCGGTGCTGCTTCCCTCGTTCAGCACCTCCCGTTTAAACTGCAGCAACTCCAGCCGAAGTTCCTTCGAGCGTCCAACGGCTTCCTTCACAGTCGCTGTGAGCAATTCGTGTAGATGTTCTCCCTCCTTTTCGTCCTTTTCCCGCTGCTGCCGAAGCCTGTCCCTCTCCTTTGTAAGCATCGCCACGCGGTCCTCTAGTGTGACGTACATTTCATTGGCGTCTACCGACTTGCGACTGTACGCCTGACCCCGGCGGACGCTGGAAGATGAGAGGGCGATGGCCTCCCCGCCGAGTTCCCCGCTCGTCGCGACCAGATTCTCACTCAGAGTGCTATCCTCCGGCGCCTGCGGGAGAGGTTCGGAGAGAAGAAGTGTCGAGATGGATTTTCTTCTGTTCGTGGGCGAACCGAGAAGGGCGTTGGGGACGCGTGGCATTCGCAAAGACTCTGCGTGGCGCAGAAACACTGTTGTCTCCTCTTCCAGCAGATCCACTTCTTCCTGCAACTCCGCCACAATCTCCCGTTGCTCCTCCAACGTCAAGGCCCCAAACTCCTGGGCATCAGGGAACTGCCGCAGGTACACCTCCTCCCACAACTGCTGCTCATTGCTGTCGCATGCCAGGAATTCAAATGGGTTTACCTCGGAGCCGTTCTCCGCAACCGGGGACCGGGCGGTGGACATGAAATACGCTCACCTGTGATCTTGACACCTCCCCCGGTGAAGAAATACACAAATAAAAAGCAATCAGCATTACACAAAAGGAAAGAAAAACAAAGAGTGGAACAAAAAGAGGGTCGTACATGAAATTGCGTAACGTGTAATGTGGAGTGTGGGTGTGCATGGGAAAACAGCAGCAGCGGCGGCAGCAGCAAAACAGCCATCATGGTAAAACCGCGTATGCGTCGCGGTACCGTGAATGAGTGAAAAAGACAAACACTAGCAACACACACATAATCATATATATATACGGGAAAATAAATGTAAGGCATGACAAAATAATTTGTAATTTAACTGGTACCAGGGACAACGTTGGGGTGTGCATGGCACATGTAATTTATGGTGAATTGTCGGTGCACTATTTGTGACGTGCACGCTTCTGCACACCACCAACGCAGCAAGAAGGGAATCAGCAAGAAGAAGAAGAAACAAAAAAAAATAATCAACAAAAACAAAACAAAAAACAAAACTTTCCGCTTTCTTTTCGTTTTTCTTTTTTTTTTTAGCCTGTTTTTTTTTTTGTTTTTCTTTTCCCTCTCCGTGGCGCTTCTGCATTCCTTCTCGCCCCACTGGCTGTGGGATGAAGCGACAAGAGAGAAGAAGAAGAAGAAAAAAAAAGCAAATCTCAACCACCACAGCTTATATATGTATGTATATATATGTAGAAATAGAAAAAAAGGGTAAAATAAAACGGACTGCCAACAACCTTGCTGCTGCAGGCTTGTGATGCACATGTAACGCTCTCACTGTTTACCACACATCTATATATATATATATTTATATTTTCTCTCCTTCTCTTTCCTTCTCCCCTTTTTTACGCCTTGCTGCCCATCCCCACCAAACTCACTCGGGATGATCTACGATCGTTCAAACGTCAATTAAAAGCCAAGGCGTGAAAAAAGGCAATAAAACCGTACTGAACCAACCAACCAACCAAAAAAAAAAAAAAAAAGAGAAAGGGGGCAGACACGCACGCACAAAAGAAACAAGCAGAAAAAAAAAAAAAGGTTACAAGCTCCACAACAGCAAGAGAAATAGCAACAAAACGCGCGCACATGACCTCACGACGGTGCCTTTCCTTCCTCCAACTCAAGTCTTCCACTGCTTCTGCACCTCTAACTCTGATAGAAAAGGATGCTGCAATGCTTCGGTGCAACTCATGCGTTTTCGTGGATCGTAGCAAAGCAAACGCTGGACGAAATCCAAAAACACCTTGTAGTCCTCTACACCATGTCCCGCCTGCCCCTGACGGCACCCTCGCGGTCCACCCGAGTAAACTCCAATGGTTTCCTCAAGGCTCTGATAATGCTCGGGCGCAGGCGGATAGCGGATGACAAACGGGCTCTTGGACGGTGCAGTGGCGCCCGATTGTTGTGGTGGCTCCGCTGCCGCTGCCGCCTGTTGCACACCCGCACGAGTCCCCCGTGCAGAGGAGGGCAATGACCCCTCGTTGTGCGCAATAGGATGACTCGCTGAGGTCAGTCGGGGCCTTGGCGTGAAGGTTGACGCTCGCACTGCCGCGGACGATCGAGTCGGCAATGTCGTCATTGGGATGGCAGCCGTTGCATTGGCACCAAGATGTGTCTTCTGTTGCGATGAATTCCCAGATGTGGCGTGCTTGCCTCTTCTCGTTACTGCAGGAGCAAACGATCCCACTCCTCCCCCACCGCCAGCAGCACCTATCGTCGTGTGTCCTATAACATCCTTCTTCGCAGATAATGCCGTCGAGAGAGCCGTTTTTGGTCGGCGCAGCGCAGGTACAGCTACCGTGTTGTTGTTATTGTTGTTGGCACATACATTGTTACCAGGTGTGGGGAAAGAGTTTCGATATGCTTGCCGTCCATCCGTTGCTTCTCCTATAGCCTCTGCTGTCAATTGCTGTTGCTGCTGAGAATGTGGTGGAGTTGCCACTGCTCTGGCTGCGACATCCGAGTGACCGACGTAAGAACATGCCGGTGCCGTAGATGCAGCGGTGACGACAGAGATGGACGATGTTGCCGATAAACTATGCAGTACCTCTGCTGCGATGACTGGAGACGGGGACGCGGCATGCTCCCGTCGCTGCGTTTGATCCGTCATGACAGGGCCTCCTTCTCCCACGCCTGTGGAGTGTTGCAAAAAGGCCTCCTGCTGTGTCTGTCGGGAGTCCACAAAGAAGAAATCCTTCTTTGGGCTTCTCTCAATCATTTCGTCAGGCAAAGGCCCAAGCACACCAATGAAGCGGGCAACTTGTTCGGCCTCGTTCTTTCCAGCAAAAAGCGGGACACCCGTGTGCAACTCCACAAGCATGCAACCAAGCGACCAGCGGTCAATGGCGGTGTCGTAGCCAAGTTCCAGGATTACCTCCACACTACGGTAAAACCTCGATTGAACATATTTATACAACTTGGCCCCTTGGTGCAGGTAACAGGCACTGCCAAAGTCAATCAAACGAATGGAGCTTCTACTTGGATCCCGCAGCACCACATTCTCCGGCTTTACATCACAATGAATAATGGGCGGATTATGCTCCTCTAACTGTTTTAGCACCAATATCAACTGATAGGCAAACTTTCTGGTTAGATCAAGACTCACACCGTTGTAATTTGTACGTTGAATCAACTGAAAAAGATTCATACTTAGCATCTCAAACACCAGAACAAGATGACCCTTCCAAACAAACACTTTACCAAGACGCACAACAAGGTTCTCTAAAGAAGGCACACTATTAAGCCTCGCTACAATGTCTACTTCCATGAGTCCTTGATTGTAGAAGTATTCCCCACTACGAATCACCTTTGCCGCAACCTGCTCTTGATGCTTCTCATCAAAGCACTTCAACACAGTACCGAAGCTACCACGACCAAGTATCCCTTGTACTGTGTACCGTCCCCATATGACCTCACCTGTAAAGACAAGATAATGCCCATGTCGATCATCATAGCCATCATTATACTTTGGACCGGGCTGCCGACACCGACGTTCCTCACTATATTTGCTGTTAATAAGTCTGTACAGTGGCATAATTTCCTGCGATAGCGCGACGGATGGACGAAAGAGTGCACAACGCGGATGCAGTCGAGCATTTTCCAAGGCCGCTGTGGTCTTAGAATTTGTATTATTATTATTATTATTATTATTGTTGTTGTTGTTATTATTGTTATTCTTATCAGTATTATTAATGTTGATGTTGGCATTATTCGCCGCCGCCGCTGCTACTGTTGCTGCTGCGGTGGTGGTTGTTGCGATCGATTGAGATAACTGTTGCGGTGCCACGACATCACTTGCCGCGACGGCCGTCAAAGAGGCCAGCGGCTGCGGGCCGCCGCTCTGACTGCTCGGCATCGTGCGCCTCTTCCCTCCTCGTGCGGGTGCCTTCAGCGCCAACGACGGCGTGACAAAACGACGCCCAACCAGCCAGTCGCGGACGCGGAGCGGAAAAACCCCCCCTCAAAAATGGAAAAAAAAAACTTCCTCAAAAATCCCCCACGGCCGCTCACGCTGTGAGTAGACACAAACAAACACACGCACGCAAAGAGAAAAGAAAATAATTCAAAAAAAAAAAAAATACCCCCCGCCAAAAAAAAAAAAGAAAAAAAAAAAGAAAATAAAATAAAGAAGAAAGAGGGGCCCTCAAAAAAATATATTTTTTTTTTTTTCGTGCCTGTCGCTTTTCTTCTACGCCTGTTGTTGGCTCCTGTTCTTTGTGTATGTGTGGGCGGCAGCCACGTAAAACGTCCCTCAGCCTCTCAGCCACGCTCAGTGAAAACAAAAACAAAAAAAAACAAAAACGCGGCAACCAATGAAACAAACAGCACCCGGACGCACCCACACACAAACTCTTTACAAAACAACAAGGAATCGGTACTTGCAGTAATAAATGATTGCACCACCGCCTATTCCGCCCCTCCCACACCTTTTTTTTTTTTTTTTTTGCTTCTCCCTCCTGCGTCCTCCAGACTCTCGCTCGCTCGCTCTCTCTTTCACACAAGAACAGACGGAGAGGGCAAAACAAAAACAAAAACAAAAATAAGGGGGATTCTTCGCTTTTCTTTTCTTCTTTGGATATAAAAAAAAAAAAGATGCGTCGTGCAACAGAGCGAGAAGAGTAAAACAACAGAAAAAAAAAAAAA
>NW_001849542.1:197183-209893 GCF_000209065.1 Trypanosoma cruzi
AAAAAAAAAAAAAGGAGGGGAAGAAGTGGAGGGAGAAGGGTAAAAGTCCAAAGAATCGACCCACCAACACCAAACAAGCAGGAGATGTAAAGTAAATTAGACGGGAGGTTAACCGAGTTGTCGCTGTGATCCCGTGGGACTTATCGCTGCGGATGCAACAAGGCCTGTCACGGGTTTCCACCGCTGCCACTCTTTGATAATTTTCTCGCCTCGCTCCGCCCCAGGCCCTCCTCTCCTGTCTGCAGTATCTAATGTAGTGTTAAACGTAGCTCCTCCTCCTCCTCCTTGTTGTTGTTGTTGTTGTCCTCTTTTTTCCTGCCTCCGTGCTATCCTTCTCTACCCACGTCGGCAATCGCCTTTAAATAAATATATAAATAAATAAATATATAAAGAATAAAACCACCCCCTTTCCTGCTTCTCTTAAAATCAATTTCCTTCTCTCCTTCTCTCCCCTTTTTTTGTATGTATGTATGTATCTATCTTTCTTTCCTTCTTTCCTTTTTTTTCAATTCTTTTTCTTTCTAACTGTAGACGTATTCAACTATGCGTGCTTGCTTGCTTGTGTGTGTGTGTGTTTTGTATGATGCAACGAAAGCAATATTTTTCTAATGGTGATGTTGAACGGGAAAAGTAAGTTTTCTTCCCCACCCACTTTTCTTCCCTTCCTTCCTCCCTTCCTTCGTGTGTATGGGCGTATGTAATGTGGGTAGAATGGCAGAGAAGGAAAAAAAAAAAAAAAAAAAAACTAAAAGGGGGAATGAGAGAAATAATAAAAATATAAATATAAATATATATTTGTGTGTGTGTGTGTGTGTACGAAAGGCCCCTTTTCAACTTTTCCTATCGTTTTAAACTTAAAAAAAAAAGAAATAAATAAATAAATAAATATATATATATATATTTATATATATTTACTGGTGTGAGAAGAAACAACAGTTCCTTCCCCACCACTCTAATTTCCTTTTTACTTTATACATGGAGGGAGGGGAAAGAAGAAAAGAGGAAAAGAAGAAAAAGACATCATGTCATCTATCCCTCAAGCCCGTGGGTTTAATACCGCCTCACAGCATTGCCACACCACATGTTTGTGTACATATTCGCCATTCACTCTGGCAATGGTGCTTCTTCAAGAGAGAGGAGAGGCATCGTTGCAGCAGATGTACCCGTGTACACACACATGAACGCATTTATAAAACAACCACGTGCAGAGAAAGTGAGAGAGAGAGAGAAAACCCGCCTCCCTTTTTTTCTTTTTTTTTTTTTTTCTTTCCGTTCTTTCGTGCGGGAGGAAACAAAGAGGCACACACACACACACACACAAAACAACAACAACAGAAACGAAGGAAAAAAAAAAAGGACATCCCACGGGAATGCTTTAAAATATTGACTCCCAAACAAATTCACATCTCGCCACAACCACCACCACTGCGACCACCCTCATCATCATTCAACATTCAACATTCCATCTAACATTTTCCAAATGGAGAAGAAACATCAGCGGGCGGGTGGATGTGTGGACGAACAGCCAAAAAGTCAGCCGTCAAGTCATTATTACTTCAATCTCCATTTTCACCTTTTACTTCTCGCAAGGCCCGCATCCGCATTTCGGCCTGTTGTTGTTCAATGGTGCGCGTTGTGTTCGTCACACGCTGCATCGTTTGTGCCGCAGAGAGACGTGCGAGACGCCGTGCAATCGCATCTCCCCCCGACACACGCAACTCCTGCCCGTCAACGAGATCCTGCAGCAGCGCCGTCTCTGCCCTGCTCGCAGACGCAGCAGTCGACGTACTCGGCGTGGACGATGCATTCAATTTGTTCGTCATCGTCGTTGCCCGCACCCGATAGACGGCGGCCGCCCCCTTCTCCTGCATCACCTTTGCCCCATCGTCCTGTTCACGCCCATCGTCATCCTCCTCTGCCTCCAACAGGGGCGATATTTCCTGCGTCGCAAGGATGTGTTTCTTTCCCACCGGCACACGGCTGTCGTACTCCGCACCCAAATAAAACGTCTCCGTGAGACTCTCCTGCTGGTGAAAGAAACGCTGCAGTGCCGGATTGTGCAGCACCTTCTCCGTCACATACGTCTTGGCGAGCTGCCGGCGAAGAATTGCCTCCTCGACAGTGCCACTTGCGATAAGGCGATACACACCGACATCACGTGTTTGACCAATGCGCCATGCCCGCTCTCGTGCCTGCTCGTCTGTCACAGGGTTCCAGTCGGGGTCAAACAACACAACACGGTTGGCGCCGACTAAATTGACCCCAACTCCGCCAACACGGGTAGTGAGTAACGCAGCAACAATGCTGTCGTCCTCATTAAAACGATCCATGAGTTCCTGTCGGTGATGACCACTTGTGCTGCCATCCATGCGGATGTATTTAAACCCCTCTTGTTCACACATGTTCTCAATGATATCCAGCGCCATGCGGGTCTGGGAAAAAACCAACACCCTTTGACCACCACGTTGCCACACCGTCAGTAATTTTTGTAGCGTCTGCAGCTTCCCGCTCCCCGAGTAGTTGACTAAACGATTGCTGCGTAGCGACATGTGAGACCCACGTCGTCGCTTTGTTTTTCCATCCACCCCGTCTGTTTCATCCTCCTCGTTGTCGTCAAAGTACTCCGCGCCATTTTCCTTCGCGGCTCGCCGCAATCGGAAAATGTCCACATGATTACAAATCTGGCGCAGTTCGTTCAGCACGCGGAAGGCCTCGAGACGAATGCCACCATGATATTGGCGCTGAAACAACTGAAACCGTCTACCAGCAATGTGTAGACAACCATTTGCATCACGGCCATCGCAGTTCAACCCACCCATCAGCTGTGAACTCGTCAGTGTGCTGCTAAGAAGCCGCTGCACTCTCGATGATGTTAATAACTCCACATATGCCTCCAACTGATCGTCACTTAATGGGCAGCGTATGACACGCTCGTACTTCTGCGGCAACGTGTCACTCATGACCTGTCGCTTCAACCGACGTAGCAGGTAGGGTGCGATGCGCTCCCGCAAAGCCTGAGCACATTCCACAGCTGTGGCCAACGCAAGAGGGGATGCTCGAACGTCTTTACTTGCATTAATCGGTTCCTCAAACTCCTCCACAAATTTTGTCATGGTCCCAAGCAGCCCAGGCCTGACAAAATCAAACAGACACCAAAGCTCCTTCAATGTGTTTTGGATCGGAGTCCCCGAGAGAATAAGACGATGCGGTGTTGGAAAGGACTTTGCTGCAAGTGTCACAGTGGCCTCCGGATTACTAATTTTATGCCCCTCATCAAGAATAACATACTGAAACCGTGCCGTATGTAGGAGATGGCAGTGTTGCCGCACAGCCGCGTATGTTGTAAGGAGGACTGCCGGAGTTGACCGAATGGATTGAATGAGTTTCTCACGGCTCATATTGGTGGCACTGCTTTCATGCATGACACACGTCCGTATGTATGGAGCCCATCGGTGCATTTCCGCCACCCACTGCCTCAAAACTGTCAAGGGCGATACAATCAAGCAAGGGTCGCGCAATTGCTGTGAATGATGCAGGGCATTTAGCATAGATGCCACTTGTATCGTCTTGCCAAGGCCCATTTCATCACCAAGAATACCACCCATCCGTTGTGTATGCAGCCGCAACAGCCATTTAATGCCATCCCTTTGATGCTCCAGTAGGCGGTTATAAATATTGGCTAAGAGAGAGATACCGGGGACTATCGACACAGACGTTTCATGTTCTCTCCGGTTCATATAATGGACAGTACTGTTATTATCACAGCCACCGCCAGAATTCATGAGCAGTTGCCGCATGACATTCTTATCATCATCACCATCCACCTTCTCCATCAGCGCATCAACGTCAATCGCCTCCTTTCGAGTGTTGCCGCTTTCTCCTTTTTCGTCGTTTTCCTGCTTTACTTCCATTGATCCCGTGTTGCCAGCAGCTTCCAACTTCACAGTGCCGGAGTGCGATAAGGCTAAATGTGAAGCTGCCATGGTTGCAGCAACTTCCTCCAACCGCCGGCGTTTTTGCTGTCGCGCGTGGAACACGTCAAGATCGCCATCATCGGCGTATTTTATGGACTTTGAGCGCAAATCCGAGCGCGTCAGCGTGACGCGGTAAAGCGAGGGCAGAATGGCACCACCGGCATACTCGGAGGCCGTCATTGCCACCGACGGATGACTGCCACTACGATGGCACCGCTGCGGTTGCTTTGCGGTGCGAGAATGCGCCGCCGTCGCTGCATCATTCGAAACGACACGGGTTTTTAGCGGAATCTTCGGTTCACGCCGTGTGTCATCCGCAGCTTTTAGCGGCGATGCAGCAGATATGAGAGACGAGAAGGAAGAAGCCACCTGAAGGCCAGAAACATTCATCACGGCAGTTATACTCGTCGTATCCATCACGCCATGCAAACCAGCTGAAGCCACGGCAGTGTTGCCTGAAACGTTGCTCTTCCTTCGCTCCGCCGCTGCCTCCTCCTCCTTTCCCGCCAGCTGTCTTTGCTTCTTTGCCTCCTCAAGACGTTTTCGCTGCCGGCCCTCCATTTCAACTTGCCAGCGGCGCAGCAGCTTTGCACGGTTTTCTACCTCCCGCTGCGCCTTCGCCAGACGAAACTGGAGAACCGCCGCGGTATTTTCCTCTTCCCTCTTCCCCTCCTTGTCATTTTTCCCTCCCAACACCTCCGCCACCCCCCTCGACGACGCAGAACCCTTTTGGGACTGCGCAGCCAACGACTGCAACTCCGCAACCACGTGCTCCATCTCCCCCAGGGCTTCCCAACGACGGCGCAGCTCCGCCTCATCCATCGCGGCCTCCGCAACAACTTGGGCGTCCACCTCCGCCACGACTTCATCACGCAGTGCCGATTCCTCCACCCAACTCACCCCCAACTGCGAAAGATCATCGGCCATGCTTTCAATCGCTGTCGTAAAGCACTATATAAAGGGGGGAAAAAAGGAAGAAACAACAGCAACAAGAAAAAAAAACATCTCCTAAAAGTCCCCTCATCCAACCATAAAAAAACAAAGGAAATTTACACACAGAAAAACTGGCCTCCCCCCAAAAACACACACACACACAAGACGCATACCCACACACAAAAATCCTCAGACCACCAAATTTAAGATGCATTTCCCCTCTTTGCTTGACCCTTCGCTAATCCTTGAAGTGCCAATAGCAATTGAATAAAAATTCCTAATAAAAAAGCACAACAATTAACCTAAACAAAAAAAAAAAAAAAAAGAAAATTTTCAGAAAGCACCCAAAATAATAATAATAAATTGCGTCCTTGTAATGACACCGCCTCATGGCACCAGAGCTACTTGGCGACGGGGTTGGCTTCAAAGTTAAGCTTGTAGCCATTCGGCTCACCCTCGACAAACAACACTGTTGCAAGGGGAGGAACCTGAACCTCGCACTTGAACTCGCCGGTTGCCTCGTCCTTCTCCATCTTTGTCGAGCCCAGGGGTTCCACCTTGCTGTCCTTGCCAAACGCTGCCTTCACATTCATGTTGTATTCCTTCGTGTCATTGTAAAAGGCCCACTGCTTCTTTTCTTCGTTAACAATACGGAAAAGAAGACCGTTGCCATTGTCCTTGAAGCACTTGACCACGGTAGGGCCTTCAAATGTGGGCTGGCCGTTTTCGTACTTGATTTCTGTCATGGTCTTTGGCGTAAATCCTTATTTTTTATTTTATTTCTCGTTGCAGATATATATATCTATATTTGTTTGCAGCACGCTTTTTGCTTGCCTTGATATCTGTGACGGGGTTGTCCAAGAGAGGGCGGCAAAAAAAGGGCAAGGGGCAGAAGAGAGAGAGAGAGAGAAAGAGAGAGAAAGAGGGAAGGGGCCCAGATAGGTGAAGGTTGAAATACAAGTGACGCCAGAGGAAGAAACGTGTTATCACGCCAATTCGCTGTCGTTACGCTGGGCAGATCAAAGACACCAGAGGGGTTTTTGACGGTTCTCAAATGCCAGAGAACCAAGCTGAAAAAGACGCGGAGATAAAAAAAAAATAATAGGTAAACAAAATACCTTACCTATTTGAGAAAAAAAACATATTATCCAAAACAAATACAAAAATAGCCTAAAATTTTCAGAAAGCACCCAAAATAATAATAATAAATTGCGTCTTTGTAATGACACCGCCTCATGGCACCAGAGCTACTTGGCGACGGGGTTGGCTTCAAAGTTAAGCTTGTAGCCATTCGGCTCACCCTCGACAAACAACACTGTTGCAAGGGGAGGAACCTGAACCTCGCACTTGAACTCGCCGGTTGCCTCGTCCTTCTCCATCTTTGTCGAGCCCAGGGGTTCCACCTTGCTGTCCTTGCCAAACGCTGCCTTCACATTCATGTTGTATTCCTTCGTGTCATTGTAAAAGGCCCACTGCTTCTTTTCTTCGTTAACAATACGGAAAAGAAGACCGTTGCCATTGTCCTTGAAGCACTTGACCACGGTAGGGCCTTCAAATGTGGGCTGGCCGTTTTCGTACTTGATTTCTGTCATGGTCTTTGGCGTAAATCCTTATTTTTTATTTTATTTCTCGTTGCAGATATATATATCTATATTTGTTTGCAGCACGCTTTTTGCTTGCCTTGATATCTGTGACGGGGTTGTCCAAGAGAGGGCGGCAAAAAAAGGGCAAGGGGCAGAAGAGAGAGAAAGAGAGAGAGAGAGAGAAGGGGCCCAGATAGGTAAAACCATGTGCGCGGCTCATTATATATATATATATATATATTAATTGATAGAGCCTTTGGGATGATTTTTAAAATGCTTGCATTTATTTCCGGTAATTTGTGGAAAAGCCCCCTACTCGCTGTCAACCACCCGCATTGTGTTCCGAATTTCCTCTGGAAGGGTTTTTATCGCTTCCATGTCCTCTTCTTCAACTTGTTGCCGCAGGACGGGGTCATCGGGTGCCGCAGCACCGTAGTCCGCCTCGCTGAGCTCCACCGTTGGGGGCATTTGAATGAGTGTTATCATCGTGCTGCGGGTGTCGAGACGCAAGGCGTCTTTGAACACCACTGTGAAGTACTGCGGGTATGGCCGCAAGAGTTCCAGTATGTCCTTGTACTGCTGACGGATAACCTCCTTCGCGCCGTGAGGAAGACGGCCGTACAAGTCCACGGCAGTGCGAGGCTGTTGTTGAAGCTCCGCCGCACACAAGTAGAGGAGTTCCGGTTCCGTGTAGTTTTGCCGCAGGACACCGGGTGGTAACGGCACACCTGGACGGATCAGATGCAGGCGATGGCGGTAACGGTACTCAAAAACACGTATTTTATCCGGCGCCTGCTGAAAGATGGAGAGCGGCTTGCTTGGAAGGAAGTCCGACAGGGACGGCGGAAGTGACTTCAGAAGAAAATTCAACGAGATGGAACGTTTTTGTGGCACGTAGCGGAGAATGGCATCCAGCAGTACATCTCGATCGGCGTATGGGTTGTCCGGGTCCTTCTCCATGGCGATTCGACGGCGTAGTTTCTGGGCGGTGCGCCGGTTGCGGTGTACGAGTGCCTCCTCCAGTTTCTCCTCGAGCGTATGCGCCGTTTTCTCCGCGGTGCCCCGTGGTGACGCCACCCCGACGATTGTGTCGTCCACAATGCAGAACACATCGCCGTGGGCCCGGAAGAACTCCAGGAGGGTGCCGTAGTACATGATGATCTGTGCCTTGGCGTGGTCGGAGATGCGGTGGGCGGATTGAGCCAAGAGATCTGCGATGCACACACGTTGACCGTCCAGTACTCCGACCAACTCAGAGACAACTGCCGGTGTAGGGCTGTCATGATACGACAAACACGTCACAGGGGCAACCCAACACAATTCCCCCTCACCTTCAGGTGTAAAGCCAAACACGTGCTGCATCTGCGAGAAATAAAGAAGGGTCTTGTAATTTTCCCACGGCAACAACGCACGGACGAGCGAGTCGGGGGCTCCCGTGATAAGTTGGCGCAGCGAAATCCAGCGCGATGATGGCGGAAACAGCCGGCGAAACGACTCACAAAGAAATGGGTCGGGTTGATATTCCCGCCATCGCTCGTGCGCCACTTCCCCTGCAGCGTCCCGTCTGAAATCCACCAAACGCCTTCCTCCATGCAGTCGCACAAATTTTTCACCCTCCAGCGTCACAATTTCCAGTGTACCGGTGGCGGCAAATATTTGCTCAATATGAGCAACTGTGTAGCCCTCTGGCAGCTCCGCGAGTAGTTTCTCCATGGGAATAAAGAATGTTGGAACATACGGCACGAGCATCTGGGGTGTGAACATGCCCACTGGCACGCAGCCCTTCCTCTTCTTCTTGCTTCCCGACAGGTGTGGCTCTGACGGCGATGGCGGAGGCGCGAAGCTCGGAAACACCGGCATAAACACCTCCAGAAGAGACTCCGTTTCAGAGGAGGATAAGTTCAGCCTTGATGCACAAGCAGTAGAGAATGCCTCTTCCGATTCCTCGGCACTACAGGCCTTCACGGCATAGACCCCATCATGTGAAACATACACTCCCCAGTGGCTCACCCCGTTGGTGGCATGCAGCTGCCTCAGTCCATTTGCAAGCGTGCCAAATTGGGTTCGTAACCAGCGATGTGTATTCTGGCAGGTGTCCTGCGATTTTAGTTTCTTCGTGTCTATAACTTCATCCAGTTTGAATGGCATGTTACTGTACAGTGTGGATACCGTTGTCACACACGGGGCGGTGGCAATTCCAGGTGAAACCAATGTAAACAGTATTTCCAACGGCGTCAGGTGTGAACTCATCTCTCTGTTTAAGTCATCGGAAGTGCAGGGAGCAGCCATACTACTACAAGTACTTCTGCTGCTGACTGCCCGTATGGCGGCACGCAAGACGACAAGATGTGAGGAGAAAAGAAAATCCCCTCCCCTTGATGCAGAACATCCAAATAGACGCATTCGCTCTCCTAATTGCCCTGTGTAACAACGCTGAAGGATAACATGAGACATGCACGACTGGAACTGTGACGCTCTCTGTCGTCTGTGCCTCTTTTAACGGAGGTAATTGAAATACAATACACTTTTATTTTAGATGGATTCCCTCACGTGAAGGAGACCCACCCGCCTACACAGAAACACACACGCAGACACACACACAAAAAAAGGGAGAGATTTGCAGGCCTTCCAATCAAAGTGAACCTCCACCCAAACCCCGATTTCAACAAGAGGCAAAAAGTGAACAAAAACCATTGGAGAAAACAGGAAAGGATAATAAAACTTGACCAAACAATCAACAAAAACAAAAAGAAAAAAAGCTCTTCTTTCATTCCCCTCCCCTCCCTCAATACATCTCCATGGCAGCTGCCTCACTCGCCAGTTTTTTTAATGACGCCTCCAACACTCCGCATCTTCCGGAGAAGCGACGGAGGACAAGATTCTGTGTATAGAGCACACGTGCCTCACATAGTAGCTGCTGCACCTCCGCATCATCGTCACACAAAGCCCGGTGATCTTCCCACAAGTGCTTTTCTAGTTCATGCTCCACTCCCAAGTGAAGACGCGGCACAGATGGCGGCAAAGACAGTAAAAGAGCCTCTGAAAAATTACTGAGTGCCCGATTTGCTGCCGCACCACTGCCGGTGGATTTCCCACCAACGTCACCTTCGGGTGGTGGTAAAAACCAGCCTGCCTGCACGCACAGCCTGAGTCTTTCACATTGCAAATGGATGCGAGAGACCTCCTCCTGAATGCCCTGGTAGCTGTCCTCCCCCACGGCATCTGCCAATTGTTGCTGCTTTTTCTTCTTACGCTTCTTGCACAACCCTTGTCGTCCGAGATTTCCCCCCCTTTTCTCTGCACTTTCATCGACTTCTGCAGCACAAGTTTTCTCATCTTCTTGAACAGCGGTCGTGGTATCCCTCGTCAACACTCGTAGCTTTTCAAATAACACCGTTGCTTGACTTGACACACGCCGTTCTGCCAGTAACGCCCTAAAGTAAGGCACATTCATCTCCGCTTCACGCATGAGGATCTCACGCAGTCGCCTTCGCCGCGATTGTTCCAATAGACCATCATACCAGAAGGGCGATGCAGGAGGCGGTAAAAAACTCGGTACAAAAAGTGACACATCGCTTTCAACTTCATTTCGCTTGCACGCAGCTTGAGTGAGTTGCTCTTGCGATGGTAGTGGCAAATCTAGAAATCGTTTCAGAACATCTGCCCTATGCCTGGAAAGCATATCGGTTTCATCCAGTTCATCTTCTTTTTCTTTTTCTTCATGGGGGGCATTCTCCGTGCCATTGCTTTGACGGAGTTCCCTGTACCTTTGCGTGAGCCACTCCTGCCGCGTCCGCTGTGCCACCAGGACAGGGTGCTTCTCCATTAGTGAAGTCAGCGGATGGGCTGACGGCAGAGCGCGCTCTTCCGCTGGCTTCACTCGCAAGCCACTCGTTGGGGGTTTTGACTTGCAAGAGGAGGACGGGCCTGCGGTGGCCTCATCCCTGCCATCCTCGTCCTTCAGCACCTCCTGCAGGAGACGAAGCCGGTAGCGCAAAACCGCCTCTGAGACAAGTTTATATCTTTCCATCAACACTTCGACAGGCGGCGTGGGAACATTTGTTTCCAGCGACGTCGCCCCCACTCCCTCGGCCGATTGGAATGCCCCTTTTTCACGGGAATTGCTGTACCGCCATCGGTCGGCGACCACGACAAAATTACCAAACCGCTCGTAGAGTTCCAGCAATTTACACGTGGACGCATAATCAAAACGCCATTTCACAGTGTCGGGATCGTTGCCTTCATCTGGGAGTACGGCCGGCTGATACACGTCATTGCCCAGCCCCAATGTCGCGTACTCCTCCGGGGACACGGTAAGGAATGCGAAGGGAGAGGGTCCAGTGGAAGAGTGAAGGACAGAGAGTCCCACTTCTGGGGGAACAGAGAGGAGATGCGTCAACCACGCACCAGGAAGATTCCCTTGCCCACACGTCCAATCACCGCCATTATCGCCACCATCCTTTTCACCTTCACCTTCACCTCCTTCTTCCTTTTCTGTCAGCATGGCAGACATGAGTGCATTCTCGACTAGCAGCGCATCAGCCCGTGCCCAGCGATAACCGGAGGTGCTAATACAACGCAACTCCAGTGACGGAGCATCAGGACCGTCGGTTCGTTGAGACGCCGACCCTATGGTGACATGACGCTGCTGCACAAGTGACCAGCGATGCGTGGGTGGTACCAGCGAACCATGGGCCACGTTTTCACCATTCATTGTTTCCACTGTCCCTCCTCCTGTGGCCGTGGGTGAAATGACCCCAAACATATCAGGCAAAGTCGGTAGTTTGTGTGTTCCTACTCCGCCCACTCCACTGTCACCGGCCTCCATTGAAGTTTCCAAGGAGCGTTGTCCTACCGCGAGAGCCTGTTCGAGATGGTGAATTTCCTCCTCGCTGCTAAAAAAGCGATGATCTTGCATGAGTTTTGCCGCCTCGCCTTTTAACCCACGCAGACGTTTTCCATTGCGGTCGTACAGATAAGACGCCCGCCCTCTCTTCTGGCGTGTCACCGAGGCGGTAGAAGTTGTGGTTTTGGGTCCAGACGCCAGAGGCTGCAGGATGGAAGACGCCAATCTCTGATTTTCCATGGGAGTTCCACCCGTTTTTTTTTTCGTTTATTTCCTCAAGCCGCCACCACCGCCACCCCTTTCAGGAATAATCTTTGCCGCGTTGTTTGCATACATGTAATGAAAATGTGAACACAATCAAGTGAAGGAAATAAAAGGGACAAATAAATCATACATACCATTTATAGAGTGCACATGCCTGCAAGTACTTACAGGTTATGCATGTAAGACCCAAGGAAACACTCAAGCGGAGCAGCACACACACACACACCAAAAAAGAAAAAAAAAACACATTTTGTTCCTCTTTTTTCTTCCAGTACCGCCACCCTGGACTAATTAAGCGTGACGCATGACCTTCTTCGGGGGTTTGCCGCCCAGAATAGCCATGCTGGTCTGCGAGCTCGCACGGGAGGCACAGGAGAGGGTTGGGCGCTTTAGCATGCTACTGGCCGTCTTGTGCAAGAGCTGCGAAACCAAAACTCGTGAACTTGTGTCCATCAGCAACAGCTCCGGTGACCGCGCTGAAGAGGGTGGTCGACGCACCTCCTCCGTCTTATCATCCACCCTGTTCTCGTCGCTGATCGACATGAATTCCTCCGGTACAGACGCAAACGACAGTTCCTGAGCCTTTCGCTGAGCAACAAATTGCTGCAGCATGGCATCTTCCTCACTCAACGGTGGCGGAGCAGTCTCTGGCGTTGTCGTGTCATCTGAAGGTGCTTCCGCCGCATTTTTCTTCGCATCACCCCCACCAGCAGCAGTGACTGTTTCCCCATCTTGCTCAATCTGATACATGCGTGCCAGCTGTGCACGCACCTGGTCATCAACGATCCATAATCCGCCGGACTCCAACAAATTTCCTTTACGATCAAGACGCTTTTCATTGGCAATACCACGCAGTCGGTCACGCTTGTTCCGCTCATAATTCTTTAATGTAATCTGCGCAATCTTTTTCATGTACGCACTCCTATGCTCGTCGCTCACATAGGCGTAGAAGCTCTCCGCGTCGCGTTTACTTTCTTCCCATCGTTGCAATACTTCCTGTGAAAGAAGCGATGATGGTTCCACTGGAGTGGCAGGAAGCGGCGAGGCGGTAAGGTCGGCGAGCGACGCGCCACTGCCCCGGAGACTTTGCGACCGAGATGGGGCTTTGGG
>NW_001849542.1:209993-231586 GCF_000209065.1 Trypanosoma cruzi
CCAACAGGCGGGACCAGCGGTGCTGCGAGGGGTCATCTCTGCTCGTACGGTAACGCACAAAAAACTGCAGCGAAAACTCGTTGATGCATCGCCTAAAGTACGGCGTGTCCCCGTATTCGTGGACAAACGGCGACTTGAGTGTAATCGTTGCAATTTCCTCCGTGGAAAGCATCATCGCCCCCCCCCCCTCCCCCTTCTCTCCTTTCCTCAGTCTTTTCTATACCAGCAGAGAAGACAAGAAAGAGAAGAATGGGGTGCAACGTCAACAGGGAGAAGACGCATCCAACAGAAACCCGCCGACACGACTTCCCCACCCCCAGACGGAAGACAACGTTCGAGAAGGACAACAGAAGCTCATGGCAGAAAGAAAGAAACAAACGGAAAAACAAAAAAAGAAAAGAACAAACAAACAGCGCCAGGAATAAAAAAGGAAAACGTTACACACACACACACACACACACACACACACACACACACGCAAAACAAAAAAACAAAACAAACTGCACCGCCCGTTTCCCATTCACCTGAAAAAAACAACAACAACAGGATCCGGGTAAAGAGCCAAAATTCATCCAACGCGTCCGTTCGTTTTTTTTTCCCTATATATTCCTCAATCGACCATGTTAACCTGACAGAAAGGGAGGGGGGTTTGGGGGAGGGGGAAATAATGGCAACAACAAAAACAACAACAAAAAAAAAAAGAAAAGAAAAAAAGAATATATAAAAAAAAAGAAAAAAAAAAGGACGCCAACGAGAACTGCAAAAACACACACACGCAAAGAAAAAAAGAAAGAAAGACAAAAACACACACAAACACAAGTCAACAATATGGCGTTTGTCGTTTTTTTTTTTTTTTGTTCTTCCTCTTTCCTTTTCCCTTTCACCCATTGCCCCACCCCTCTTCTATCCTTCTTACTCCTCCCCCCGCCCGCCTCTCACACTACACGCACGGAGACCCACAAAATAAGGGGTGAAATATTTCCAGAGGAGAGGACAACAACAACAACAAAAAAGAAAATACACCCACACAACTGTAATACACACAGGGATGTATGAGGATATATGAGCAAATAATACGGTGTCCAGTAAAAAAAAAAAAAAAAAACAAAAAAAGAAAGAACAGTTTTTTTTTTTTTCTTCTTTCCTTCTTTTTTTTTCTCGTTCTTTTCTTCTTTTTTTTTTTTTTTGATGACTTTCTTCTTTCCCCTTTCCCTCATTTTACACAAAAATTGATTTACATCACCCACTTAAACAGACAAACACACACACACAGGGAGAGAGAGAGAGACACGTGCCATCACGATGACTAGTAAGAAAGGTTTTTAGAACAAATTTCAGGCTGAGACGCATATATTTATTTCCATACATACTCACATACATACATACATAAAGAGAAAAGCAAAAAAAAAAAAGCAAAAAGAAAAAAGATGTATGCATAAGTCGTTTGTTGTTTATTTTTTTAACAGATATTTATTACATGGCCTCACGCTCGGTCACACTGCACTCAAAGTGGTGACACACAAACACACAAGAAAAAGATGACAAAAAGCAAGAAAAAAAAAGCAAAAAAACAAACAAACAACAACAACAACAACAACAACAACGCACAACTAAAGTAAAAATAAAATAAAATAAAATTAAAAAAGATTTATATACACGTACACTTACATACACTTATATACACTTATATATATATGTACAAAAGAGGAAAAATAAATGCCTTTTGTAGGGGGGAATTTGCTGGTTGTTTCGTCTCACCTCCATCCTACACGCCCACTACTCCCCCTTCCCCCCTCTCCTTTTTTTTTTTTTCCCCTCTCTTCCTCAGCCCACTTTCTCATTTTTTTTTTCTACATTTTTTTCCCCTTTTCTTGAAATTATTACTTTTTTTTTTTTTTTTTCCCTTTATTTATTTATTTATTTATTTATTTTTGTTGTTTTTGTTTCTCCTCTGCGTTTGCTTTCCCACTTCTTCCCCTCCACCCCAGTCATCCCATCGGTAGAACCAAAAACAGATCTCCACCGTACACAATAATGTTGGCGATGTCTCTAGCGGGTTCTGCAACGGTCTCCTACACACACGTACACATACACATACAAAAGAAAAACGGCAACAACAAAACAAAAAAGGAGAAAAGAAAAAGAGAAGAGTGATGCGAAGTGTGTGTCGTCCTGCCAATTTGCGTCTGTGCGTCTGGAGTCTCCCGCCCCATTCCTACAACCGTTGGCAGAGCCGGTCCATTACCAGATAGAGCGACCGCGGCCGTGCAGTGAGGAGACGGAGCCAAACGATGGGCGCCTCGTTCCTGATGTCCCACTGCTCGTGTGCAGACCCCCGTCAAGCATGGAGCTACCAAATGGGATGCCGCGACTTGGGCCAGTGAGTCGTGGTGACAATACTTGACTTGCCGGAGGTGAAGCGACCGCCCCCACTGGCTTGTCAAACCCAGCCACAACATCTGCTACATCATGGAAAAATAGCAACATCACGGAGACATTGTCCGTGCTCCCACGATCCACGGCAAACTCGGCAAGTTTCTGGCAACAGTTGTTAAGCGCACGCTTCGTAGCCTCCGGGGATGAACCCACATCTGGCGTGTAGCTTAAGAAGTCCCGAACAAATTGTGTGGCCTCCTCGTTTTCTACGACATCCCACAGACCATCACAGGCCATCAAAAGAAAATTACTAGAGTCTGTTAAGTTGATTTGTCGTACATCTGCCACATTTGACACCATCAGTTCCCGATTTGCAATAAACCTATTGCCGTTGAATTTAAATTCATAGT
Organism: Trypanosoma cruzi; assembly: GCF_000209065.1. Taxonomy (NCBI): domain Eukaryota; phylum Euglenozoa; class Kinetoplastea; order Trypanosomatida; family Trypanosomatidae; genus Trypanosoma; species Trypanosoma cruzi. The sequence goes on from NW_001849542.1 coordinate 212,780, forward strand.
CTCCTAACGCCCGACTCACCGCAAGAATGCCACACACCCTACCAAACTGTACGAACCCACCACACTGAAGAATACGTGTGTGCTCCCGTTTTGTGGTGGGCTTATGGTCCTCACTCATGGGAATGGTTGTGTTGCCATCGTAAAGCACTGCCCTGGCATCTCCCAAACAGGCTACATACAACATGCGCCCATGAACAGCGGCGGCAATAAGAGTAGAACCGCCGCTGCTGTTGCAACTAACACTCGCTCCCCCGCCTGTACCTTTACCTAGAGCATGAAAAATGGCTCGATCTGCCTGTATAATAGATTCTACAAAAGCCAATGCATTGTTTTCACCAAGTGCCGAGTGGGCGACAAAATTATCCGGGACATGTCTTGACGCTAACTCGGCCACACGACGGCCGCAGTGACCGTCAAGAATACCAAGCAAAGACACAGACTGTCCCGCCGCCGTTGCTGCATTCAGGCGAACAAAGTGCTCATCTTCCATCGTTGGACGGTGTCCTTGAAGACTACCCACACCAACCGTAAGTTTTATGGGAGAGTTGAATGTCTTTCCGGTACTAGCCACTACACGAAAGTCATATTGAAGGATATTGCTTTTGGTACTGCTATCTTCGGGAGCACTACCCGATAATTTAGTACTATTCGCCACAGCGCCACTGCAGCGGGCCGAAGCAGCAGGTGGTTCTGACGCCAACCTTGGAGATGTGGATCTCTCTGGCAGAGACAATTGCTGCAGTTTTACAGACGCGAGTGCAAACGGTGTCGATACATCCTTACCCCACCGTGTACCTCCTTCATCCAATTGAGGGGGAAGCCTTGTGCCCACACCGTTGAGAATATGTGTTGTGGCAAATGGATCCACGCTTCCATGTGACCCCTTTTTCCCCTGGCGCGAGGAAAACGGGGTGTGCTCCAATACATTTTTGTGTTGGTCAAAAAGAACGGGGGGAGCAGGCGGGACCGGCGACAAACGTTGGCTACTGTTGCCGTTCAGGGCAAATTGTATTGGGCGTACACCCAATTTCGCGCCTCCGCTACCAGGCGGATGTGGCCGATGCAGCATGGTATCCCCGCCACTTCCAACTCCCCCACCTTGAATTGCCGGAACACGGGTTGATGGTGGTCCTGAAAATGCTTTTCGTGTGGCGCCGTTTGCGGTGCGGTCCACATTCGCTAGACTCGAACCACCGAGAACAGCCGCAACATCATCGCTTGAATTACGCTTCAAATCAATTTTTGACTGCACGCGTCGCCCTACGATAGAACGGCCGCCACTTCCACTATGCAGCGCCCCACCACCAGTGGAAATGGTAGGCTCCTCATGTCCAAAGATGTTATTGCTATTGCCATTGCCATTGCTGTTGTTTCTAGGACTTGATTCGCCCGTTTTGCCCTGTGCAACGCTCCCTAAAAAGAGCGAATTGGTGGTCTGGTAGGGCAATGCACCACCACGTTGCGAGCCGTACAGAAAAGGATTTCCACTGCTACATCGGGTGTTGTTGCGGAGTGGGACGGTCTTGGGAACAGTCGGAATGGAACCTTGCGAGGTCTCATGCCCTGTCCCCATATCACCCTTGCGCAAGGCAGGGTTTTTTGCCGTGCCTTTGGAAGAAGAAAGTGGTGGTTTTCTAACTGACATGAACATCATATACAGTCTTCCTCAGGAGACTAATGAAACCCACCGCCACCACCACCACCACCACCGCAGCGCGCGCCCACACGCACAGGCAAAAGCGAATATATATATATATATATTCTTTCTTAGCCTACTTCCTCCACCCTCCCCGCCTCCCAGTCAAACAATCCTAACAATCTTCCGATCCTCTTCCTATAATTTAATCTCTTTTGTTTTTTTATATTTTTTTTTATTTTTAAATTTCTTCTACCTTTGCTCCTCCTTGGGGTTGAACGTGCGTGTGTGTATATGCGTTCAGAATCAGAGAGAGGGACCAAAAGAGAAAGAGAACGTGAGTATGCGTGTGCATGTCGTGGCCATTTGCATCCCAAAATTTCATTCTTTACAAAAAAAAAGCAGAACAGGCGTTTTCGCCTCCTCCCATTCCCATTTCGCCCATCATGTATCTTACACACACTCACACGGGTGCGTCTCGCCACCAATTCAGCTGGCAAACACGGGAGAGGCCTTCTACCCCCAACAACCCCAGATGACGACAAGAACCGCCCATAACAAAATACAATTATGGGAATAAAGATTTATAGACGGGCAAACAAACAAACAAAAAAGGCTCCCCACATAAACCAACGCATGTTTTCAGGATTCAGCGTGTATAGAAGAAAAGTATCAAACTGCATCCCGCGACACATCATGTGGGCATCCACCGAGGAGAAATGAACACGCATACATAAGTGCACATATTCCCCAGGCCTTTACTTTTTCCTTTTTATTGCTTCGATCGCCGCTTTCCGCTCCTCCCGCGTCATGTGTCGTTGGCGTTGCTTCTCTGACGCCGTCCCTTCCCAAATTCTCTCTCAACTTTGGGCAGCACCTCCGTCCGCTTCGGGGCACCAATCACGCCGTGGAGCATCAATTCCCTGCGGAAGACAACCCCAAGTGCCACGAGGGCCACACACGAAAAGAACAAATCCCGCTTGTACATCTGAAACAGGTTGGCGACCCGTTTCTTAAAAGGCGTGGTGTTGTTTTTCGCAAACCGAGGCGGCATTCTCCTCTCGGTAGATGGTCTCCGCTTTCCCTGCTTCCAATGAGCCAATCCCGCCAGGCCAAGGGAAAAAGAATACACGATTTAAAAAAAAAAAAGGAAGAGAAAGAAAGAAAAAGAAGATAAAAATAATAAATAAATAAGAAAATATATGATGGTTGCCACCAAATCGCATCTGTGAGCGCGTCACACGTTTCCTCACTCCTCACTTGCCAATGAATTGTCTTCTCCCCTTTGTTATGATCAAAGAGAGTAAGGAGGAAACATGGGCAAATACGACACAGAGGGGTGTGGCATGTCAGTCTTCTCTGCGGTTATTTGCTTGCAGCATTTATTAATGAGTTCAGTCAACATGATATGAGAATCATCATTCGTTCGTGTTGGTGTTTGTGTCTGTGAGAGAGAGAGAGAAAGAGAGAAGAGAACCCGGCCTTAATGATCTTCGAGTGGGGTAACGCCGCAGCCGCTCATGAGAGGAGCCCATCTGCGGCTGACTGCCCAATCGTGCCTTCAGCATACAGCATGGCTTCATGTGTGTATGGTTGCTATTCAGCCTTCAAACAGCAAAGAACCCCCCCCCCCCCAAAAAAAAAGAAAAAAAAGAAAAAAAGAAGTTTTTATTTTTCGCATAAATCGGGGGAAAAATAACAAGTACATGAAAAAAAAATAATAATAAAAGAAACACGGCAAAACAAATTCGTGTAGTTCACTCCAGTGTACACCTGTGTTCTGGTGGGTCAGGGGAGAGCAGTCGCCCCTTGGGGTTAATCGTTGCGCCCATAAAAAAAAGAGTAGGAGGATGATGCTGCAGCGTGGCATGCATGGCGTTGCATCATCCTTATTGCCTCTTCCTTAATCCTCATGGGGATGATCGATCGTCTGATTTGTTTTCCGTTTTCGTTTAAACAAGCGCCAGTGAATCGAGGGCGGCGACACCCGCCATGACACCGCCATCATCCACGTCTGCAGGCTTTGAGCGCACCACGTAGCCGGCACAGGCGTTCTGCAGCAAACAACCACCCGCGTCGGAGAGAATCACGCCATAGATGCCGAGCTCGGAGCAAATGTTCTTCTCAAGCTGCACAACTTTTCCATTTACGAGGAAAGCGCCGGAACGCACAGGGAATTCGATGCGGGACATCAAAATATACTCCCGTCTGACTTTGTTGTACAGCAACGGGTCCGTAAGTTCTTTTTTTCGCAGCACTTCCTGCATGGCCTGACCGGCGATAAGATTACCTCCGCCCTCCAGCTGCGGTTTCAGCACATAACGTGCTGGATGTTGCAGTGCATCATCTATAACGCGCTGCACCGCATCCTCACCCACCTCCGCAGGGTTAAGAGAGTACTGTGGCACAAAGTGAGTCTGCAGCTGAAGTGCTCTTACTGCGTCACCACAAAACGCTATGGGTGTGAGAACATTACCCACATCACAGAAGAGTTGTTGTAATTTCTTAAAAGTAAGGAGATGGTATGGAATACTCGGACACTTGATGGCACTACTCTGCTCCACCGCAAGTCGTGTATCCCATGACGCCTTCGTCGGAAAGTCTGCCGGGACGTATGTGCTGCGAAAGTAAGCCACAGCAACAGGGTAACGTCCATCCACAATAGCCAGTGGTGGTCCGTTGGGCACAGGATGCAGCTTCATACTCACCTGCAGCTCCCTCAGTGTTCGCCGCAAAGAGGGGATTCCATGTGACTCAAGTAACTCAAATATCAACGCAAATTGATCGGCCGTGTTTCGCTCGTTTTCCTGAATAATGAAAAGTACGATGGGGTCTAATAACCGACAGTGTTGCTGCTCCTTTCCATAGGCGTCACGAAAAGCTTCAAAGTTCTGCTGGCTTGACCACGCTGCCACTGCCGCCGCAAGAGCTTCTGGAACAATCTTCCCTGCCGTGCTCCGCTCCAACACACCAGCGTTGTCAAGGTTGGGCATGGCTTCATTATTTTGGTGGTCATCGGCGGTGTTCTTGGCACTGCCACCACCCAATGCGCGTTGGTACATAGCAATCTGCCGGTGAAAATCGCTGACAAGCGGAGAGAGGCCGGCAAAGGAGGAGCTGATTGTATTGATCTCCACATTCTTCCACGCCGCCGCGTCCTCTTCCATCGTTTCCGCTACTGTTGATGCTGCTGCTGCTGCTGCACCGTCATGCATGTAGTCCGTGCGGAATATGCCAAGCATGAGGGGCTGATAGGGGGAGGTGCCAAGATATACATCCCTCAGTATGTTCACAAGCTTCCCCGTAAATTCCGTGTCACTGGCCGCCGTCTCACGCAGCGCATCTAACAGAAATTGAAAATTCCTTGCCGTGTTATTTACTGCCTCGTTCCACAGCAGCTGGCGACGGCAAAGCACATCAAATTCGCCACGGCGCATCGTCGTCGGCTGCAGCGTCACTGCAAGATGTGTGGTTGCATCCTCATGCCCTGCCATCTGTATTGTGAGTCCCAACATCATGCACTTCGCCACAAGTTGTTCAGCGTCCCCCAAGAGTTCCATGGTCGCCAATCTCTTTCCGTGTTTAGGTGAATGTGAGTGAGTATGTATTATTAACAGGAATTTATATATCTTTGCTTGTCTCTCTCTCTCTCTCTTTCTCTGCGTGTGTGTGTGTATGTGCTTTTATTAAAATATATGGATTTAAATATCTGATGCACTGCAATTATTCTGCTCTACAGACATACACAGAGGCAAAGTAAACAAAAATAAGATGAGAGTCATTTCAACACACACGTATACAAACAAGAAAGCGGTCATTGGCAAGACATAATCCTTTCGGTTTCTCTCCGTGTACTCCTTATTAATAATAATAATGATGATGATCATGTGTAAATGTGGCCGCATATAAAAATATAATAATAATAATAATAATGGTAGAGATGTGTTAGACATTTTGAGAGAAACACCGCAATCCCCCTCCCTCCCTCCAACGACAACAACAAATTGACAACAAATCGACAGTGTATTAGTCCCATGCATTCAATCACAACACATGCTTCCCCCTACTGCACCTACCCCCCTCCCCACAAACACACTCTTCTCCTTATTTTTATTTTTTATTTATTTACTTTTTTTTTTTGTTTGTTTGCACCCCACAACGTCATATTATCAATTCTATGGAAAACGGGAGGACCATCCTCCCCAGCCACCATCAAACTTTTCTTCTTCCTCTTCTCACTTCTTTTATTATAATCCTTTTTCCCACCATCCCCTCCTTTCTTTTCTCTCTCTCTCTCTCTCTTTTGGAGGGCTGGCCTCTCCAAAAGGACGAAAACAAATCACACGTCCCATGGACCCACCCATTGCACGCACAGATGCATGTATCTATGTATGTATGTATGTATGTATGTGTGTGTGTGTGTGTGTGTGTGGAGTCCTACACGCTTGGTATATACACAAAAATCCACAGGGAATATAGATGTACCTTCTTCCTGACTCCAATTCCCCTCTCTTTCTTTCCCTGTATATATATACCGGTGCACGACGCATACGTGTATCACGGTCAGCAAAATAACCACACATAACGAAAAAAAAATAATAATAATAATAAAAAACAACAACAACAAATAAACAAATCAAAAGAATACAGATGCAGATTCTACAAATTCATTCATTTTGAGAATTCTCCCAATGAAGGTCCAATATGAACATCCGCGTTAAATGGGACATCCAGCTTCACATCGGGCCAAAGGCTGCTCATCACCTTTGATGTGGAAGACATAATCTCCGATACATCATGCATAACCTCATCGGCGACAGATGAATGGGCATCAATCCACACACAGTCATGGACGGTGTTTACCAAAAACGCCCTTCCATCATAGTTCCGCTTCTCGTAGAAACGACGCACAATCTTGCCACACATGATCTGCACAATCTCTCCCGCTAGTCCCTGTACTGGGTAATTCTTCAGTCGTGGAATGCTCTTCTTGTCCTTTGCAAAATCAAACTTACTGCCTGTAGGTACAACAAAGTAATGCAGAGGCTCCGTTAGCAGAATCATGCGCCGCATGGCGGGTGACCATGTTGCAGCATCCAATGTACGCAGTCGTAGTAGCCGATCCGCACCCGCCTCAACGCAGTCCATAACCAGGCGGTAGTAACGACTCAGATCCTTGTAGTGTTGCTCCTCTGCCGATATGAGTCGTTCCACCTCATGTTCCGTCAATCCGGTAGTGGTGGCAATGGTGGCAATGCCCGCACCGTACTGTCGCTGAAAGGAGAATGTTTTGGCCTGTTGTCGAAGCTGAATGTAGTGTGGGTCCCTCTCTTGCTTTGCCTTTCGCACAACATTCTCATATGGTTCTTTTGTCATGAGTGAAACACGCAAACAATGAAAATCCACCTTGTCGTGTAGTTCCTGCAGCATACGAGTGTCACGACTAAGTGCCGCCAGCACCACCACTTCCAACTGACTGTAATCCGCCTCAATCATCCGTCCCTCACGTCTACCAAATCGGGAGACGATAAGTCGCCGTAAATCCTCTTCTCTCGGGATGTTTTGTAGGTTTGGGGACTGTGAAGACAAACGACCGGTTGCGGTGACTGTGTGGCACAACTCCCCATGGACACGGTCTTTGCACTCCGGCAGCACCGCGCGGAACAAGGCACCTTCCTCAAAGAGTTGCATCTTCTTCTCCGTGAAACGAAGTTGCTGCAGCGCCTTGAAGAAGGAAAGGTCAATCTGCTTGTCGGATGAAAGGAGAACGGTGATGCGTTCGATGGCGTCAGCCCCAGATGAGGCGTTGCGACCACGCAGGGAACGATGCAAAAGCGGATGAAGTTCTTCTGGGGTCACAATCCACAGCAGCCCACGTGTGGAAGCCCGTTCTTGCCCGTGAAGCCCACGAAGTTCGGCCCCCAATGAAAGTGGAAGCGGATGCGTATTGCGGAATGGGTCTCGGCTAGTGCCTAAAAGCGACGCACAGTGAGACACCAACGCCTTCAATGCCCCGTCGAATCCACCCACGGAGACAAACTCCCGTGCGAGGGCCTCCCAATTCCCTCGGGCAGACAGGCCCGCATTTTCAGCTACGTCCACGAGACCCAAGAAGTCGCTCTCAAAACTATCCGCGCCCTGTGGTGGCGGTGGCAATGCTCGCTGCAGATCACAAAAACATACACGCTCAAGAGGAGATTCATCCGCGCCATTTGGCCCCAAAACCGTCTCGGCAATTGTCTGCACAATACCAGTATCGACCAAAGAGGAAAGTTTGTCGTGGGTGCAGTTTGTAAGAATGAGCAGATTGCGAAGATCATAACTCTTCTTGCCGTGTTTTTTGAAGGATTGAAGCGCACGCAGTGGCCTATATTTGGCAATCTTTTCTTTCAACTGCATCACGGTGAGCATTTCTGGTTCGTCAGTTACTGGCACAACATCATCAATGGCAACGCTGTACTTCAGTTCATCGTTGGGTTCAGTGCTAGGGCAATGTAAAAAAAACATCTCAAGGAAGTTACCAGGACGTACTTTACACGTAACCACCACCACAGCAGTGCAATGAAGTAGATTCTCTAAAGTATTACGTGTCGTGTACCCTTCAATCGCCTCCAATGCAGTCTTGACTTTACTCTCTTTGATGGTGATCTTGCCCCGCCGGGACCCACTATTGCTACCGGGTCCCTTGGGTGCTAAGAGGCTTTCAGGTTGCGTGTATGCTACTGGAATAGGCGTCCCTGTCACACGGCAGACGGCATGAGGAAAAAGTGCCGTTACGGGTGTTTTTGCAGTCTCAACTGGCACGTACCTGGCGCCCAAATGGCGACAAAGCGCCCCACCGTAGATGATTGTGCTAATGTCTTGCGGGGAGCGGAAATTTATCCTTTTCCGCACCTCATCGTCCATACCTCTGGTGAACTCCATAATTTTATCATTCACGAGCTTTTCCAACTTCTCATGTGACGTTTTTAAGTGATGGGAAAATTTAGTCACTTCCTCTTGCGAAGATATTTGTAACCCACGAAGTTCCATTTCTGTTGCGGCTAAGAGGCCATCCATACGGTGTAAAACGGAGATCAACTGACGTGTGCTCACGGCAATATCAAGTTGCTTCTCAAAAATAATTTTGAGCTTCTCCAGTGAATCCAGTTTGCCCTGTCCCATGTGGTATTGCAGGAGGGTGCGTTCCATGGTTGCCAGGTTGTCGTGATTAAACCCCTTCAAGAGATACTGTGCGTATTGGGCACACCAAATACGACCTCCATTATGAAGAAATTGCTGCAGCCTCCTGCTCCCACGCAAAAACAGCAGCGCCCGCTTCACGTCCCACGCAACAATGATGGCGTTCGAGGCGAGGGGCTGATCCTTCCGTGTCGTATCGCGGCTGGTCGGAAGTTCTTCAGGAATACAATTCTCGGGCTCGACAAACGCCTTCACATCACCGTTTGCCATCATTTTCGCCGCAATTTTCTTCACCGGCGGTGGAGTTTTGGCTTCGTTATCGAGAGAGCGCCATAACTGCCCATGAAACTCCAGAATACCATTTCGAGCAGAAAAGGGATTATCAGCACGACGTGCTGCCATTACATTCGCGGAATTCACCTCTATAAAGAAACAACTGCAGTCACGCAGCTTGGTTCGCCACGCCTTCTCCAGCGTCAGACGTTCATTGTTGTTGAATATGGCTTTGATATGCTCCTCCAGGCGACGGTTCACCCTTCCAGGGGCCACAGCCCCGCCACCTGCTCCCGGTGTGCCATTCCCGGCTGCTAAGTTGCGTGAAGCTTGCCCAAATGCCGCCTCCAAAAAGGTGGGCATAATTTCACAGGTAACAGAGCGTCTATGTAGTGGTGTAAAGCTCCGTGCTGCCCGTGGCACCCGAAGTGAGCCGTCTTCCGTCTGCATCAGTCCCATCCATGTGTAGCGCGAAAAGAGATCCAGCGCCTGAATAAGTGTCGTTGTTAGCGTCGGTCGGTTCGGTCGTCGAAGCCCAAGTTGGTTCTCTATATCCTGAAGAAGAATTGAAACCTTTTGTTTACCCTTCCGCATGAGTGGGAATTGCGCAAACGACTCCGCCGCAGTGCCGGAGCCAATGATATAAATGACACTCTTCTCCCCAAGAAGTAGCGGCTCCACAAATTCACCTGTTAAAAGGTCCTGCATGGGCGGCACAACGCTTCCTGCTCCGGATGCACTCACCAGAGGGGCAGAAACAAAAACAAGCATCCAAGACTCTTTCTTCCGCAATATACCGTTACTAGACCCGCGCGATGATGATGATGATGAAACACCACGCTTACCAGGCTTCTGCAGCGCCGTTGCTGCTGCTGCTAGCTGCGCATGAAGTAGTTGCTTGTTGAGTAGTGGCTGACCAGACTGTGCCCGAAATTGAAAGGCAGCTATCAAAATCTCCATGGGCGAGGAAGATCCCGGTGAATGGATAAAATTTCGCCAGTCCTCTGCATACGCGTTCAGTACAGCGCTAGTGAGCAGTTCCGTATTTATGTTCTCATCTCGTTTAGCCTTGCACAGTGTTTCCCTGAGTTTGCAGTAGGAGATGAAGATGTGGTCTGGTTCCTCAAACGCCTTTTCTCTCCCTGCCTCTGAGACAACCGCGCGACCGGTTAAATTGTACAGCACGGCATTTTCCAACAGCACCGCGTTGGCGGATGATAACGTTGGCACAAAAAGCAGCACCCATGAGGCGCAAAATTGACGCACCCACGGCACATAGACAGACCGCACCTCATCCAACCGACACTGTAGCGTCGTCCCGGAGGCAATGTCTTCAAACGCAAGTGAAAAGTTGACGTCTCGCTTCGTGGAAAAAGTTACCGCAATAGCCCGAAATGCCTTCCCAGGCTGCTGCATGAGCGTTGCAAGGCGAAGGTTTAGAGGGGACTCAATGTCGAGGAGAGAGCCAATTTCAGCAGCGGCAACATTCCCACCCTCGTGTTTCGCGGACGTAAGCGATGCGGAAACATCATGAGGGATATAGTTGTTGTTTTGGACAAAGGCCGCAGTTGAAGCCCCCTTCCGCAACGTGGCAGCGGCCGCATTAGTCGTCGTATTCGTGGTGGCGTTGGTGGTCTTAGTGGTGTTAGTTCCCGTTCTCATTCTCAATGATGACACGGCATCTTCTCCCTCCTTCGTCGTCACCGGCACCCTCCGCTGTGTCATCATCACTGATTTGCCCGTTGGTATTGCCGAGGACTTCAGCTGCTGCTGCTGTTGTTGTTTTTCTTCGTGCTGCTTCTGCTGCTGCCGTGTGGCGGCGGTCCCTGCTGCAGATGAGGCCGCGCGTGAAGACTTGGGTCGGCTGCGTCGCCGTGTTATCATCGAGGCAAACCTACGACATTCCCGGAGCACACTGCCCTCCACCGCAAGCGACAAACACCGCCGAGCTCTCCGCTCCATCTGCAGCTCGTTTCTATCATCACGGCACTTCAACCCGGTGCCGTGGGTCGTCATGGTGGTGGTGGTGGTGGTGTGACGCGCCCCCACTCCCTGCAGCAGCAGCAGCAACTGCGTGCACTGGCGCAAGGTACGCTGCATCTAACGAGGCAAAAGTAAAATAAATGAGCGAAGAAACCAACACCAGAGGGGGGGAACAACAACAACAAAAACACACACACACACAAAAAAAGGGATCCTAACCCCCTTTTCAAACTTGAGCAAACCGAGCTAAAGAACACCTTCAGGGGATGGAGGAGGAACAGAAAGGGCTACGCGTGTTTGTGTGTAATGTGTGACGATCCCCTGGCTAAATAAGTGAGTGGATGTGTGATGCTTCCAGAGAGACCGTTTGCCCCCTTCCCACAGAAAAACGTGAAAAGACAAATTAAGAAGGAAATAATGAGAAAAAAGAGCGATATGACGGGGCAGCAGCAGAAGCAACACACAAACACACACACAAATGAGGACACGCGTCTCTCACGCACGGCCTTTATTGGTTTTTTCTTATGTTACTTTGGGTCTTGGCTGCACCCCTCCCTCCCCTGTCCTTCTCCGCCTGATACTATTCTAATTTCCGTTTCCTTGTTGCGTCTTCTTCCTACAGGACCCACACATCCCCTTTTGATCACCGCTGTTCTTCATGGAGGGGGATCACAGAAAGAGAGAAGAGAGAGAAAAAGTAGAAAAAGTCAAATAATAATAATAATAAAGAATTGATTCAATGAAATACCAATTATTCCTTTGAAGCAGTCACCGTCACTGTACACCACATTCCACGCACATTCCCCATTCGATCCCTCTCTTTCCCTTTTTCCCTCTCTCTCTCTCTATATATATAAATATAAATATAAATACCTGCGTGTGTCTTCCTATGCATGTATAACCGCATGCAAGGCTGTGTGTAGTTGTCAAATAGACTCTCCCCCATCCGTACAAATAAATATCAAAACTTAACATTATCTTCCTCTTCTTTCCGACTTCTCCTAATACAATTCCTCCTTTTGATGCGAGTATTACCTTTTTTTTTTTTTATTTTATTCTTTCTTCCTTTTAAGGATAATAATAATAACAATCGTATGTGTATTATTCTACTTTCTCGTCGGGTGATTGGGGGGGCAGGGGCGGGGGGCAAACGGATACAAAATAACCACACACACACACGAATACTTACATACATACACTTACATACACGTAAAATTAAAACGAAAACAAAAACAAGGTGGTAATAAAAAATAAATTAGAATAAAGAAAACAAAGAAGGCAAAAAAAAAGTGAGAGAGAGAGAGAGAACAAAAACACTTCTAAACGTGGATGAGGGGGAGATGGAAAAAAAAGGAAAAAACGGCCGGAGACATGTCGCAGAGAATCATAAACTTCCTGCCTCACTCTCCCTCATACGAATCATGCATTTATCGATCCTTCCATCCCCTCCCGCCGCCTCCGCCAGCTGCTGTCGCCGTTTCGCTTACGGATGGATTGTTCCCCCCCCCCCCCCCCCCCTTAACCCCCAGCAAACCATGCCTCATGCACGCGACCAATGACGTGCTACATCAACAATGTGGAAGGATCCCTGCGTGAATGGGGCCCGAAGAAAAGCATCACGTGAAGTGTGAGTAGCCTGTGCCACAACGGCACGGAGTAAGCCAGAAAAACAAACACACACACAAAAACAAAACAAAAAAAACATAATACCAAAGACAATAATAATAATAATAATAATAAAATGGTCGATTCCGCCATGTAGCATCGTTCCCCAGTAATTTCTGGTCGCACACAAAACCCCTCCTTCGTATCCGCACTTTTCTTTCTACCGTAACTAAACGCCCATTACATTTCTCTCTTTCTTTTTCCTTCCTTAATAATCAACAGCTGTATTCGTTGAGTTCTTTTTATTATCATGATTGCAGAAGCTTTTCCAGGTTCTTCAGGCATTGCAAGAATGACCTGCTCGTTGTCTCCGACCTTGCCTGTCGCTCAAAGGCTCGCATGGCGGTGGTGAGTTTCGAGCCGAGTGCGCCGTTCTGAGCAAGTTGATCGCGCTCGGAGAGAATATCAATGGCGACGCCAACAACCACCTCCTTCTCAGCCTCCGTCGCCGCGGCCTCTATGAGTTGCAACAGAACTGAACACCACACGTCATTCGGCGCCTCTACATTTTCAATAAGTTCCGAGTAGGCGCTTTCGTTTTCCCTTGTAAGTATGCTGAGGAACCGCAGGAGGAGAGAGGGCTGCTGAGCCATCAAGATGTATTCCAGTCCCTGACGGTATTGCTGCTCTCGCACCATCGATAACGCGGTTGCAAGAATTGTCTCGGGCGCAGACCTTCTTCCTTGAAAGGAGCTCGTGGCGTGAAGAGAAGAATCTGGCATTGTTGCCTTCTGCTTCGCAACGGACTCTCGCAATGTGCACAGCTCTTCCCGCATACGACGCATTTCATCCAACACCCCACTAGACATTATGGAATTCAACTCTTTCTGCAATGAGGCATTTTCCTTCACGAGAGAAGTGAGGGAGCCGTTGATGCTACCAAGCACCTCGGCAAGCTCGCGCTTCACCAGATTCTCCACCGTTTGCGTCAATTGAGCCGTAAACTGTGTAGTGCTTTCCTTCAACGCTTCATCGAGGCGGCTCTTGATGATGTTCTTTTGTGTTTGCCGAAGCCGGTTCCCTATGGCGTGCCGCACCTCATGGTCGAGATGCAACATGATGGCCTCGTTCACACCACGCTTCACCCCCTTCGTGATGTTGCGAGAGAGGGAATCCGCAATGAGAACAAGAGTGTACGTCTCAAACACGGATGAGTTCGCGGAGCTTGTGTCTTTCGGCTGTGTTTGCGGTGTTGGACGACTCTGCTGCAGCTCTGTCATCTGTGCCTCTAAACCCAGATTCAGAAGTTGTTCATGGTCTCTTCGAATGGTGTCAGGGAGCAACTTCAGAACCTGAGACGTGTTGGTTATGACGGACTCCAGCCGCTCCAGCGACTGATGAACCTCGCCCTCCGACTGGTATACTGCCGCCGCCAACACGCCATCCGTTGGCGCCTGCGGGAGAGAGGCGTTGTGAAGCGCCGGGCGTGTCGCATTTATCGCCACGGAGCTCGTGTCACATGCCGCGGGGGCCTTTTCTTCTCCTGTTGGTTTCGCCGCGGCTGTGGGAGACGAGGCCGCGCTGGCACCACTATTAGCTGCCACCAATCCAGCCGTCACAGGTCGGCCATTGTGCCCATATGGACTTGTTCGCTGCGGGGCGGTGGCCGTGGACATCACCGCCGTAGACCTCGTCGTGGCCGGTGCTCCAGTGCTGACGACGCTCCTTTGGGTGACATTAATCCCCAACTGATTCACTAGATTAGCAATGATCTTGCTCCCCACGTGCGGCTCAGCGGATCGCGCCGCGGCAGGAGGCGCGGCTGCCTTCGCTGGCGCTGAAACAGGGGGTGATGCAGGGGATGCAGCAGCGGCAGAAGTCGTATTGGTATGACTGCTACTCGCCGCGTCAGTGCCCGAGGACACACACCCCGGTTTCGCCGTCGCAACTACCGATGGTTTTTGGCCTGGCTGCTGTTCTTCCCTGCGGGAGGACCGGAGATGGAAGATCGTCAATCGATTCGACATGTCAGCCAGGACGCAGCTACCGTCGGCTGTACGATTGAAGCAAAAGCCGTTACGCTGTACCTGACAAGGCATCATGTAGTGTGTGCAGGTAAAGTTATGAGGGGAATGCATGTTCACCAGCGCCAGCTGCTTCCTGTCGTCAAACACGGCAAACGTTTCTCGTGAGCTTTCCATCGCGACAATAGATCCATCAATGACAAACTTGCGCAACAAGTTTGGTTCTGCTACACCCGTAAGGAGCCACTGGTACACCCCCTTTGTAGATGCGGCCACGAGAACACTGACATTTTCCTCAACGGTTGCGTCAAGGAGATGCAATGCCTTCACTGGCTCACCCTCGCAACACGCCCATGATGGAGTGCTGCGGTTTCGTAATGTGCATGCCGCTACCATTGTTGGTTCCGTGGTAAAGGTGAACCATCCGCCAGAGCCAACGGAGCATAAACTGTTCTCACTAACCGGTTGATTCAGGGTTCGCAGGGTTGTGCAATTCCGCTGTAGTGTTGCCTCCAGTGATTCCACGTCAAAGCGCTCAATGAGGGAGGAGCTGTCAAGAATTGCCGCCTGCGTTTCGTAAAGGACAAGCAGATCAGGCCGCTGACTCTCGGCGTTAATAAAGAAAGAAAAGCATGGAATTGTGACAGGATCCTGAAGCTTAAAGTACACCTTCACTGTGAGGCGGGCTGCGAGATCCGGCTTGCCGTTGCTCGCCTCCGTTTCATCCGTCACAACCCACACGAAGAACTCCCCCTTCCCAGCCGATGCTGCGACGTTGCTGCGGTAATTCACAAACTTCACCGCATGAATGGGTTTTGAGTGTGCCCGCACGGTGCCCTTCAAAAGGTTCGAGCGCTTCACCACACGCAGCACGTGACGCCGCTTCATGGTGTAGGCGAGATAAAACTGCGAGTCCGCCAGCACACGTTGCGCCTCAGGCACCTCGTTAAATGTCGCGGCGTCCACAGACCACACGCGGCCCTCATTGTTGCTCGCCTTCGCATGATTGAACAAATCCACCGTCACGGTCATGTCCGCGCCTTGCGTTGTTATTTCCGCACTTCCTTTTTTTTTTTTTGTGTGTGTGTCGCTTTCTCCTCCCTCCCCAACACTTTTTTTTTTTTTTCTTCTTCTTCTTCTTCTTCTTTGCCTATTCAAAGAACAAATAATTTAATTTAATTTAATTTAGTTAATTATTTCTTCTTTTTTTTTTTTTTTCTTTTTCTTCCCGCTCGATGTGTGTTGTTTCGTCACGACGCACCCACACAAAACGGCGAGTACTTCCCCCCTTTCCCCCCTCCCCAAATGACTACTGTAAAAATAACACGCCGCAAATTGACACCACCGGAGCCAACGAAAGAAGAAACCCCCCCCCAAAAAAAACAACAACAACAAAAAAAAAACAGAAATGCCAGGGAATAACTCCATACATGTGAACACACACACACACACACACACAGAGAGAGAGAGAGAGAGAGCGGCAGAAACGCTCTCATGCATTCATAAACACACAAAAAGCCAAAAAAAACAAAACAAAAAAAAAACAAAAACAACGACATCAACAACAACAGGGAAACGCCCGGCGAAGCAACAACAACAACAACAACAAGAAGAAGTTTCCTACAATTTCCCCCATTATTCCTTCCAACATTTTCTTTCTTTCCCCCAATCCCCTCTCTTCCACCTCCACCACCTTCCCCTCCTGTATATTTAAATAAATAAATATATATATTGCTCGGACGCCTTGTCTTATGGCCGCAGTTGTATACCATGTGTGCACAGATTAACTGAATATGAAATGAATCCTCTCCCCCTCCCTACTCCTCGTTCTCTCCCTCTCGTTATATATGTGTGCATGTGCATGTACGCATGCATGCACATGCAACATCACTGCGAGGCAATGTCATGTACACAACCGTACTGCGTGTCCCCCCTCCGCCCCTTCTCTCTCTCTTTTCTCCGCAAAAATAAATAAAAGGGTGGAAACACGTGCACACACACACAAAAAAAAAAAAAAAAAAAAGGAAACAGGACAAATCTGCTGCCTCCCATCCTCCCAGCAACGTTCAAAATGTACGAATGGCTTCCCTACACACACACACACAGAGAGAGAGAGAGAGACTGAGAGAGAGAAGGAGAATGCAAAAAAACAACAAAAAAAAAAACAAAAACAGGGGATGAGAGGCGTCAGGAGCTCTAACGGGGTATAGACAAATACCTAACAAATATTTGTACATGCATGCGTACATATGTACGATTCGCAATAGCAGCATCAGCAATAATAACAAGCAAGAATTCTATTAGGATGTAATTTGCCCTCAGGCAGACACACACAACACACACACGCCTTCATTCATTCGTTGAATTTCTCCCCTCCTATCCCTCCCTTACAAAAACAAACAAAAACGTTTTTTTTTAATTTTTTTGTTTTATTTATTTTTTCCCCTGTTCCCATCACTTCTTTTTCTTCTTGTGTTTATATATATATATAAACATGCCGCAATAAATATTCTTTTCATTCATTCATTCATTTCCTTCCCTTTTATTATGTAAATGTATATTTATATATTACGGGAAGAAAGAAAATAGGGAAGGTGGTAAACTATCAAATGTGCAATTAAAAACAACAAAAACAACAAAAAAAGAGGGTTGTGTGCCGTGGTGGTGGTGGTGGTGGTCATGGTGGTGGCATTGCATCACACCACACTCGGAATCCAACAGCAAAAAGAAAAGAAAACACAATACGCGCCCTCCCCCTCCCTTCCACCCCTTTTTCTCTCCCGACACCTCATTTGTTCGTAACAGCACGCATGCGTCTATACATATATATGTGTATATGTGTGTGTATAGATAGATAGATAGATAGATAGATATATTTTACATGCTGTTTATTCTGATTCCCCGTCGTTTGTGGTTTAATCCTCCTTTTCCCCGTCTTTCCGCGTGGCAGCTGCGCCATTTCTTCCCTTTTTCCCCTCCTCCTCATTCCTCCAGTCATCACCGCCACCACTCACTTACACTCACACACACACACACACACTCTCTCTCTCTCGTCGTTGCCCCTTCACTCCACAGCCCGCCTCGTCCCAGATAAGTTGGACAACACAACCATAACTCAGAGAGGGAGCGGGAGGGGGAGGGAGGGAGACAACAACAACAAAACAAACAAACAACAAAAAAACAATAACAAAAGGAGCGACAAATATCTGCGACTGTGAGGTGGGGACGAGAAATAGACAGAGACCGCAAGACACTCAAATACACATTTTTTTTTTCTTTTTTTTGTATACATCACACATTCATCGAGCCAACAAAAAGAAAAAAAGAAAAGAAAAGAAAGAAAAACAAAGACAACATGACACACAGTCATAAACGCATATAAACACACAAATATGTATTTACGTTGCCAACATGTATGAATGTACATGAGGATCGAAAATATAAGGGGAATTCTGCGAGAGAAGGTGGGAGATCGTGAGAACAGTGAAGAGTGGGGCGCTGCCTGCAATCATACATGTGCCATCGTTGCCCCTCCATATATATATATATATACAAATATATGGAGGAAGATGGAGGAGATAAGTCATTTCACTTCATTACTGCGCCCCCCGCCTGGTCCCCACTTCTCCTTTCCCACCCCCTTCTTTGCATGTATTGGAAATGTGACGACGACAGGGGTGGGGGCGGAAGGAGAAGTGGGGAGAATAAAAGGGAAGAGGCGTATGCGTGTGTGCATGTGCATTTGTGTGTGTGTGTGTGTGTGTGAAGGGGAAAGAAAAGTAAAACAAAAACAAAAACAAAAAGAAGAAACAAAAGGAAAATCAAATTACAATCATCACATCAATAAACACCAACACCAACACCAACAAACAAAAAAAAAAAAAAAGAGCTTCGTGACTGGCGGGGGGAAAGGGGGCACCGCGCATAAATGAAAAGGCAAGGGCGTTGAGGTAACAATATGTGTGTGTGTGCACAAGGGGCGCACAGGCTACAGCTGCATGAACCAAACCATGCATGCACGCACATGTACACATGTCGACCGTAAAATGCGTCCCGACACACGCGTCAATGCCACTCCAATCGCCCCCCCCCCCCCCCCCCCCC
>NW_001849542.1:231686-237120 GCF_000209065.1 Trypanosoma cruzi
AAGGGAGGGAGGGAAAGGGGGAAGAGTCTGAAGGGGTTGGAGGAGAAGTCACCCCCTCCCACACACACACACACGACGAAGCCGAAAACCAAAACTTTAGTCGAACGCAAATAAAAACAAACACCCCGCCCGGCCTCTTCCCTCCAATTAAAAAAAACAAAAACAAAAACAAAAAAACAAATTCTTCGAAGATCCCCGAAACCAAACGGGAACGGCGCAAAAAAAAAAAAAAAACAAAAAAAAAAACAGAAATGAAATAAAGTCGTTCCATTCAACAAAGCGCAAATTAAATACACACACACACACAAAAGAAAAGGGGCGCCGCAACGCGTCCTGCAAACAAACCGTGGAAGAACAGCCCTCCCTTCCCTCCCCCTTTGGAAAGTATATTTTTGTCCTCAGTTCGATCAGCAGACATGAAGTTTTTTCTTTTTTTCTCTCTTTTTTTGTTTGTTCGTCCCCGTCGCCATCGCTCCACAACTCCTCCAAGTGAAAACAAACCAAACATCCAAAGAGGAAAAAAAGAAAAAAAAACAAAAAAAAAAACCGACAAAAAACAACAAAAAATATAAAAAGGGAGAGAGAAAGAGAGAAAGAACCAAAAAACAAAAAAAAAAACAAAAACAAAAAAAACATGTTTGCTTCCGTGACAAAAAAAAAAAAGAAAAAGAAAGCAACAACAAAACACGACGTTGAATAGGAGCGGCTGGGGGAAACGATCTTTGAAATCATTGCCATTTCTACACACTTACGTGGGTGTGTAGAAAACACAGAGGGAAAGGGTCTGTGGAAACGGAGTGAAAAAAGGAGAGGTAACCGGCTTGCGGCGTGTACGCACGCACGCACGCACGTTGAATGGAGATAATTGCGCCTGCGGTTGCATCACTCCTGGCCTCATGTGGCGTATTTGTTGAGTTTCACATGACACTGCGGTCCCATGCATTTCATATCACATGTACTTACAGCCCTATCCCTCTTGTCCACGCATGCGGTCGGACCTACATAAATACATACATAAACATACGTATACACATCGTCATGGGATGTGTTTGTCGCAATAAATTTTTCCCTTTTCTTTTCATTATTAATTGCTATTTTGAACCCTTTTTTTTTTTTTTAATTTTTGAAACTCTTCCTGACCCTTGTTGTCCTTCTCCCCGTCGCCCCTACCGCCCCTTCGCAAAATGTACACACACACACACACACACACACACTCAGGCACACACACGCAGGCACACACACGCAGACATATATAATCACGTGTATACATGCCTTTATTTAACCATTCTTTTTTTCATTGTTTTGTTTTTCTTTTTTGAAATTCCCTTTCGTTGTTTTTCTTTTTTCTTTCTTCTTTCTTTTTAAATTTCCTCCCTCTTTTTCCTCTTGAAGGTCCCTGTTCTTACTTGTTCTTCACTTCCCTCCCTGCTTCCCACCAACGCCCTTCGTCATCGTGTTTTTGCGTCCTCGTTGTTCCTACTCCCAGCCGACCATCATACCGTAAAGCATACCACAAGAGACATGGCCATAAAATCCATCCATCTCCACTACTCAAACAACCAACCAACACACAGACACACATATGCACAAGGAAAAAGGGAATAAGAATGGGTGGAGTGGGTGCACTTTCCACGGCGCCTTCCCCTGTTTTTCCCCTTTCTTCCATTTTTCTTTTTTTTCCCTTCCTCCCCAGCCCTCACACTACGATCATTCCTGCTATTTATTATCCGGCCCGTTCAGCTTCAGGCAACTGCACTTAAGACGCCATATTGGTACAGACAAACACACAAGTAAACACAAAAAACATGAGCATTTATTTATTTATTCCGTCGGCTTTCATGCTCCAAAAAGGTATGGCGGTGGCGGTGGTGGTGGGATGGCAGTTCCTGTGTGTGGACGAACGGCGCCCTCCCACCATCGCTCTGCATCCGCCAGCCACTGCCAGAAGCTGTTTGGATAATGCTCCACACGTGGGCATAAAACTGCGCGTCCGGCCGGAATGAGGGGCTGTTGCTGAGCCATTGCCCCAAATGTGGGCAGCCAAACGGAGGAAGAAATGCGCTGGCTGTAGCTAGCCTCGGCTGCAATGGTTCGATCGTACCAACGCTTTGCAATGGGGTGCAACTCCTCCAGCGAGAGTATTCTGTTCGTAACATTGTCTATTCCCGGTGGCGGTGGTGGCAGGTACCGCATGACTCTCGGTGGTGGCAAGTCGGGCAGCGCCTTGCTGTTGCGGGAGTGATCGCCATTGCGTCCCTTGCGCCGGCCTCTGGTCTCGTTTCGCTCCTTCGGCACAGCTGCCATAACTGTTACAATGGTCAGCGGACCCGTTGCGTTGTCATCAAATCCCTCAATGGAAAGTGATGGAATGGGACATTCTGGCGGGGACGCAGCGTTGCTTATCGGATTCGACTGCGGGCTGAGGCGCTGCGATCCACCCAAAGAGTACGGATCATGACAATACCGCTGCGATGATGATGAAAGCACCGACGTGGCGCGTGCTAATCTTGTTGGTGGTGGTGGTGTGGAGCAATTAAGCGGAATAGAGAAACTGGCGGGAGACAAGTTCCAGTCGCTCATTCTGCAAATCCCGTTCTGACCAAACCGAGGTGTATCCACACTTGGGGTCATCGGATGCATCAGGTCCACGCTCTGCTGGTTGGGACTGTCACCACCAATTGGGCGAAGATGCGAAGATGTCGGCGGAGTTTGGGATCCATTTGACGTGGCACCATGAACATCGTTCCGCGTGGGTGTGTTATTATTTTTATTAAGGCTGCTCTCTGAGAGAGAGTCTGATTGCCCAAAAGACATGTGTTTCGTTGTCTTACTGCAAAATTTCTTTTCTTTTTCTTTTTTAATTTATTAATGTTGCTCCTCTTTCAATACGCAAATAAATGTATATGTATGTCTCTTATGTATATATATATATATATATGTTCACTGGGCCTCTTGTTCCTCCTTGTGTATATTCGGCCTACTTCTTTGCTCCACGCCTTTTGGTTTTCCCCTTTCCTCTTTTGCTCTCTTTCTCTCTGTGTGTGGCTGTATATATATATATACGTGTCTAACTGGCTGCTTCCTCCTTCGCCCTGGAAAGGAGGGTGTCCGTGACCCTTTAAGGAAAAGATATATATATATTTCCTTTGTGTTGTTGTTTTTTTCCTCCCTCTCTTTCTCTTTTTTTTTTTTTTTTTTTTTGTTGTTGTTGTTGGGATTTTCGTTTCCCCCTCCACCCGTCTCTCTTCCTTGACGCTTTTATTGCTTGTGTGAGTACTGTTATGTGCACACGGTGTTTGCAGTTACCCTCCTCGTTTTTCTTCTTGTTGTTGTGTCAGACGAGAGGGGAAGAAAGGAAAGAAGGAAGTCAGAACAGTACGCCATGCATGCAAGGGAGTAAATGAATGGCAACAAACACACACACGCACACAACAATAAAAAGAAGGTCAAACCATCGCCCCACCAGCCGCTAAAAACCCGCGGCGTGAACGCATCCCACCATCACCACCACACGCAGAGACAAGGGCAAAAAACCCCATTGAACACACACCAAAAGAGGGTCCATTGAAATAAAGAGACATGCGAATTGCGTGCGTATGGGAGGAAATTGGTCCAAAACGGTGGCAATGTACGTACACACAAATCGCAGTGTCGCCGCGCATCTCCAGTGACACGGTGCGCCTTGCACTACTTGAAGACATGGTACTCGTCGACACGGCCCTGTGGCACTACGACTGTCTGAAGCGGAATGAAAGGTCTACCGGCCAAAAAAATGCCTTCCGCCTCCGCCTGATTGAGACGACGCGAGGAGACAGGCATAATTTCAAACAAAGGGATCCCTGTCGTAAACTTGAATGCAAAGTGGTGGATGTTCGCCTTCCCTGCCCCCATACGACTTTCAGGACTCTTCTTCACAACGGGAAACTCCTCATAATCGGTGTGCATCGTCAGCGTAAATGCACCGCGCGGGAGACGACGAAGGATCGCAAGTCGCGCATTCTCAAGTTGCGACTGCGTCACCATGCCAAAATCCGCCGTGATAAGTCCCCACTGTCCCTTAATAAGCGCCGCCTCGTTGTTGATGAAACGCGGGTCACCGTAGCGGCGAAATTGGCGGATGGGTCTTCCAGTCTTGGGATGTACGTAGTGGTACGCGCGAAGGACCACACTGCGCTGAAGGAGGGACATCTTTTCCAGCTCCTCCCACTGCCAAAAAAAAAAAAAAAAAACCCGCTACCCCACCTGGGTAGAGTGGATGATGGTGAGGGTTAACAACAAGAAGAAAAAATGAAAAGAAAAAGGTAGGAAAAAAGCAAAGCAAGAACAACCGTAAATAAATAAATAAATATAAAAAAAAGTGGAGAAAAAGATAGCAGCCAAAATAAAACAACAAAAACAACAACAACAATATTTCTGTCGGTGTCCATAACCCTGTTTGTGAGTCATATGCATTCCTGTTTCTCCATGTATGTATGTATGTATGTCTATGCGTGTATGCATGCAAGCAGAACGACCAGTGAGAAAGGAAGGTGACTCAGGCCTGCTTCGCATACAAACACTGTGAAGAATTTTGGGTGCATCACAAACAAACCAAAAAAAAATATATATATATATGTAAAGAAAAGGGCATAAAGAAAAAATCCAATGATTCATCATCTTTATCGAACAAATTTTAACGGTAAGAGTCGTTTGACACCATTGCACAGTCGTGCGATTGTTGTTGCCACTCCTGCGCCTGTCATCATCGGCATTGGCACGGAAATTGGAATATTCCTCCTTCCAATCATGGGAAATGCGTTACGGCGCGTCCCTCGCATGAGCCCCATCGCAGGTTCTCCACCAGATGGAACACCCTTATTTGAAGTCGACACTGAGGCATCCGCCGAAACGAGATGATCCGCAGTGGTTGTCAGCCGGCTGTAACCACGCAGGTGCTGACTTGCCCAGGGTTTGGACCACGCCACCCACTCGGGTGTGAGTGTCATGAAACCGCGACTGAGGTCGCGTAAAATGCTTTCGGTTAAGTCCTGTCCACGTACCGCCGGATTCTTGCTGCCGTGCATGTCATTCAGCGATTCATCGGCGTCCCGTTTGGCGATGCAACGAACGCCCAGTTCCCGTCGAGGCAACACGTGACCGCGGTGGATCTTGTATCCTAGGCGGTGAATAAGTTGCTGCCAGTTCCACACCTTCCGCGTGAGCTGATACTCTAAAGCCGCCTTTTCAAGAAATATGTTCTCCAGCTGCTTCTCAGAGACTCTACCAACCATACCCGTCGTGGAAGACGTCTTTGATTGTGACGATGGGGCCAATCCAACAGCGGTGCCCGTGCTTGTGGACGTCATGACTTCACCGTCACCCGCAATATCGCCGCTCGCATTATCCATACTGGAGAAACGTTTGGACTCCGCAATGGCCTGCGTTGCCAGTGCCA
>NW_001849542.1:237220-266477 GCF_000209065.1 Trypanosoma cruzi
TTAGCATCATCATCATCATCATCTTCTTGGTCCTCTCCGGCATCCACATCCTCTTCCTCTTCGTCCTCTTTTTCTTCTTTCCCATCCACAACAATTTTATTCTTATTTTTATGATCCTTTGCGTCGACGCTGTTCCTCGCGTAACCTTCCCTTGACGCAGTTTGGTCACTCTTAACATCCACCTCATCCTCATGATCCCCTACCGAGAGTGTCGCGGAATCCACTTCTTTTCGTCCTCTCCCAAACCTACGAACCGAGGGCGCCGCCGCGTCTGCTGAAGCACCTGCGGAGTGAGCATCGCTCACTTTCTTCTTCCCCCCTTCTCCTTCCGTCGCATCTTCTTCATGCAATTCGTCTAGGACGATTTCGTCATCCTCATCTTCATCACTGGCCCGCACGGAGGCCTTACACGAGCGAATATTTGTCTGCTTTTTTTGTTGCTGCCTCGTATTTTCCCTTTCCCCGTTTTCATTCTCCTCACTTGTATCGTGTTGGAGCAGACGACGATACTTGCTGACCATAACGCCTGTGCCGCCCCTCCCTATTCTATCACTCTTCTTCTTTTTGGGTTTTCCGCAAGCATGTATACAAATATGCGTGCAGATGCCATGAGCGACGGTAAAATCAAACAAAAAACAAAGAGAAAGCCACACATGGTGGGTGGCATTAAAGGCAGACCATCCTTCCACACACACACGGCAAGGTCCAGCAGCAAGCGGTATCACAGTGCAGACAAAACAAAAACAAGAAAAAAAAAATAATAATAAAACACGTGTACAAAAGAGAAGGGCTGGTGGTGGTGACAGCCACTGTGTCCAAAACTTCCACAAGATTCAAAAGGGCTAAAACAAAAATAACGGGAATAATTTTCTATTCGAAGGTGCCAAATAGAGAGAGAGAGACAAGCCCTTATTACATGCCCATCCCTCCCACCCATGCACCTTCTCTCTAATGCTCGTTGTTTCATTATTCCCTCTGTTTTTTCCTCCTCTTGGCGATATTTCCCTCACACACCAATAGCTGAGAAAACAACAATTCACACTGGCCCGCTATTCGCAGCAGCTCCACCGTTATTTGGAGGTGAAGTGCAGAAAAACCACCAAACAACAGTTCGTTTCCTCTTCTTTTCGCTGCTTAGTTACTCTCCACCCACCCACGCCCACACCAGTTATTCCTCCCCTCCCTCTCTTCCTCCCACGTTGTTCTTCTTGTCATTGCAGCTCAGTACAGGCGGCGCAGCTCCACAGCAGCCATCCAAACACACGTGACCAACAGCCTCAACCGAAGGCCTGCCCACAGCCCGCTGTAGCCCTCTTCCGCCACAATCGTGCGGGCGCAGTCCACCATGCCCTTGTACCCCTTCCTCTCCGATGAAGCGGTGAGCTGCATGCGGCGACTGATAACTTCAAATGGCTGAGTGATGCATCTGGCTACAATTGCCAAAGAACACGCGACAGCGTGCGGGTATTGATTGTGCAAAACCGGTGGAAGTATTTGTAACGCGTAGTAGTATGTACCTCTGTACATAAACACCGCCATCGCATCCAGTCCAAAACCGCGGTAAAACCCACGAAAACCGTATCGTCTGCGGATGTCTGCTGCCGTTTCCCACGCGGAATTGTACTTGTACGACTCTTCCTTTTCTTCCTCCCCAAAATCTCCCTCCTTCACATATTCCTTCACATCCCCTGCTGCGGGGTGGGGTGCAACGATGTCACCAACGTAGTTTGTCACAATGGTGTTTTGGATCCCCGTCACCGGTGTGGCAATCAGAACAGAGATGGATGTGGAAACAAGCGACAAAGTGACCCACACCAACGGCGACATCTGTTGCACTCTATCGAAAGGCAACACCACTCCCAACAGCTCTGATACCAGCGACGAGCTCACTTCTTCCATGACCGCAGACGGTACAGCAAGAACGGCGTCTATCAGAAACCCACGAAAGAAGGACCTGAGACCCTCCTTTGCATAGACACGCCGCACGCAGCCAATGATGCCGCCAAACCCTGTTGACGGCAGCCGACCCTCATGGACTAACTCAGCCTCCACGACCGTCAAGACGGCGATGCGGTGCGACGGCGCCATGACAACACGCTGCAAGAAGACGCCAACCAGGGAAGCGGCCATATCGACCATCACTTCTCCTGATGATGGCGCATAACCGTAGGGCTGGCTCTCTGCCATTGACGTCTCTGTCTCGCTCTCAATCCGTTAGCTTCTGTGAGCTGAAAAGCAACAAGGACGAGAGTAGGGAATACCAAAGGCCCAAACAAACAAACAAAAAAACCACACCAAGAAGCAACAAAGGAAATAAAACTCTCCAATGAGCAACAAAATGGCACGCGTACACACACACAGACACACGCACGCGCACGGGGCAGTTATGATTGAATACAAATGTTTACTTTATATAGTTTTCCTCTTGAAGTCCACCTCGGTTTTTTTTTTTTTGAATTTCTCGGGCTTCTCTGCGCTTCCTTATTTGTCACCCTCCTTTCCTTCGTATTGGTGGTGGTGATTATTATGAGGAGGGGAATGTACCTTAAAAAACAACAACAAAAAAGAACAACTGAAAATCTGGACGCCAAAGACAAAAGAAGTTAAAAAAGAAATAATAAAAACTCATCCAACAAGGATGACCAATAAATTGTGTAGTCTTCGTAGACTATTATTAACTAATAACGGATGACATGGCCGTATTTTCTTCGTTGCTCCGTTCATCCATCCACAGAAACGAAAAAAACAAAACAAAACACGAATTCATGAATCACCCTCCCTCTCTTTCCCTTTTTGCTTGATATATATGGCTTTACCCCCCTGCTTCTCAATGCACCATAAGCGTACTAAGCAGAATACCGCCTACATCTAGAAGAAATCGCATGCGAAGCCCAGCCCAGAACGCTGTAATTCCGTCCTGACGCAGAATATCCTTTGCGTGGTGCCAGAACCGGCGGTTTCTTTTCTGTTTCTGCCTCACACTCGTGGAGAGAAGTGTCATGCGTGCGCGTATGACCTGAAACGGCTGAAATAAAAAGCTGCAGATAAGGCGCACACCAATAGTACAGGCGATCATCGCAGCAGCCTTCCTCCCTGGCCGCTGAAACTGCTCTTCTATAATTTCTTCGACCTTGGGCGCAATCGCCATTCCCATAAGCTGCATCGTGAGGCTCTGTGTGTAGATGGCAATGATGTCTACGTCTACACCCTTGAAAAAAAGTCCTTTCCAACCCCAACGCTTCTGTACTGCCGCTGCGGCCTCCCACGCAGAGCAATACAAATACGCTTCTTCCTCCTCATCATCCGTTGTCACCACGTCACCTTTGCATGCGACAATGTCCGCGGCAAAGTTACCCATGACGGTTTTTTTTGAACCCACAATAGGTGCTGTCAGCAGTACGCGTAGTCCTGGTGCCGCCACCCCAAGCATGACTGAAGCGGGCCGAGAGATCACCACCAACTGCTGTTGTAACCGCACAGTAAAGAGGATTACCGTAACCTGGGCGATGTAAGCCGGAATCGATAACGCCATTTCTGTGAAGCATCCACGGAACAGTCCCACGGCCCCTTCCTTCTTCATGATGTAATGGACACAGCCCCGCATGCCCCCAAACCCACCATGTGAAAGCCGCCCATTTTGGATAAGTTCCCCCTCTGTGCACTGCAGCAAAAAGATCCGATTGACAGGCGCCCACAGGCAGTTCAGAGCGATAAGACGGGCTACACGAATTGCAATACGTCCCAAAACGTTGACCAACTCGGCTCCAGAACTCCTTTGCCCCTGATCCTGCAGGTAGAACTCCGGGTCATCTGGGCGATACGCTGGCTGGTGCTCCACAACTGTCGCCTCACTTGACATCTATCATGAACCTCCTCTTATGATCACGCCAGTAACATCCACCCACACACACGCACACAAAAGAAATACAAGGGCAAGCCACGCAAAAGAAAAAAAAAAAGTAAAAGAAAAAAAAAAGAAAAATGGAAATCCCCACACCCACACATACATTCAAAAAAGTAAAAAATACTTCCCTCACTATTTCTTTCACGACGCATCGCGGTTTATAAACGCATGTATACGTCGTTTCATGTAACGTGTATGCATGAATATCCGCACGTATGAATAAGGGTAGTTTATAGATTCGTATGTATCGCTGCAGTTTAATCCCCCTCTTCGTCACCCAACAGTTCCCGTAGCACACGAACAGCACGGTCTTCCCCGGAATCCACAGAATTGCCTTGTGGATTTAGCGCAGTCTTGAGATCCAAATGCCCTGCAATAGCGCTTCTCTCTTCCATCGAAAGATTTCGATGTGCTCGCGTGACGTGTTGCATGACGGCTTCATACAAATGATAGTTGCTGGGCGACTCCCGTGCAACGGCATGAATGATGCGCGGTCTTTCACTCACAAGAGCAACTCGTAGCGCCTCCTGCCAACTCTCATGCCAACGATCGCGGAGAAGGGCGGTAATTGTTTTTTCCTCCTTCTCTATAGAGAGAGGAAGGGTCGTCCCTGGGGTACAATCGTCATTGGGGGGAGAGAAACTTTCTGGGGTCACAGTCACTTTCTGGCGGGCAGATGCATGGACCGCCAACTTTAACATTACACACGCTGCGTCTGCCACCGTTGTGTTGCCTACCACACCGCAACGCAGAAAATGTCCGCACATCTGCGCCGTTGGCTCCACAGCATCACCTACATATGCACGCCACATCGCCCACAAATCTATGGCTAATTCTGGGTGACCACCGGTACGAAGAGCAAAACACGCCTGAGAAAAGGTGTAACCATCCATCCCGTAAGGACCAAGAAGTTCAAATACTTGCAGCGCCTCACACCAGCGTCTTGCATCGGCTAGAAGTGTCATGATACGCCCGCACTCCTGAATTCCTATGGTGGCACGCAAACGGGAAGAGTCTCCCAATTTATTTTGCTCCCGATTTTTTTTTGGTGACACTTGTTCCCACGAGTGCCTGGAGTTGACAAAAATGCTCATCGTGCCTTGCCAGGTGGCTCCTTTTGGGGCCTTTTCACACGCCAGTAATGCCTTGCGCGCAACGTGCAACGGGTCGCTAATTACGTGCGGAATTGCCCGCAGGGCCTTCACCCAATCACAGTTATCAATACAACGATTTAATTCTCTGATGGTACGCACATGATTTCTGTCACCAATCCGTGTTCTTTTCTCCTGCTCCTTAGTCTCACCTTTCTCATGCGATGCGGCAATGGATGCACAAAATTCACGCAATCGCCACTTCTCCCTTGCTGCCTGCTGCGCTACAGTGCCCAAAGAAAAAAAAAGACACGGTTCTTCTGCTACAAGGCGGTCCACAAATGCAGCAACGCGTGCAGGATCTGTTTTGCTTCGGGGAAGCCGCCCCAATACAGTTGTATATAAGAAACCGTCGAAGCGTTGCGCAAATGTCAGAAGCAGAAACAACCGTAATGCCTCACGCTCCGCCTCTGGTAAAAGATACGCAATTTCAGCAGAGAAAAAATAGTCCTTATGACTCATGGCCTTTGGAAAAGCCAATACTGACGATGTTGATGACGCATTTGAGCCTTCATTGGGAGCGGCGGGCTTCAGCAACATGGCTTCCAGAGCAGGAAAGCAGTCCTCTTTCCACAAGGCAAGAATGTAGTTCTCTGCAAAAGCGGCAACCATATTTCTGGCATTATCATAGGCGGTGTTGGAGAGCTCCAAAAGAATATCTGCATCTCCAGCAAGTCTCGCTCGGGTTGTGGCCACAGCATGGTGCGCATAATAAAAGATCAATGTGTCTACCAATAGCCGTGATGCTGAGGAAGGCCGCGGTGCGTGAAAACCACGTTGAATATCCCAAAATGTGTTTTTCATTAGTTCACTAAAAGAGTTAATAAGAGAAGCCCGACGCATGGCTCGAGAAAGTGGACAAAGTAGCTGTGGTGTCCGAAGCGAGAGATCGTCGCGGCAGGCTTCCTCATACCATTCAAAAACTTTACCCACCCGTTCTCGCTCTCTGGTGCCAGGCACCTCATCTTTACCATTTCCGTTCAAGAGATCATTTATAAGGTTTTCCAGTGATATAAAACTTTTCTTCGCATCATGTGGAAAACATGGCAATAGCGCCTGCAATCCTCTCATGAAAGCCCAGCCCTGAAATGCAGGCATCCAGCGGGACACCTCATCCACCAAACGCCACCGTAACTCCATTAGTGTGGTGGAGGTCCTTAGAGTGTCATTTGACCCATTGATGAGCAGTGCGATGAGGGTCTTATCACAAGAAGTACCTTCCCTGGGCGACTCTGCCAAAGATGGCAAAAAAGGAGCGGCGGGAAGAAACAGGGTTTCTATGAGATCCCTTGCAATGTCGTGACGGTGAAACACCCTACAGTGGTTTAGCGTCTCAACGCAAACCTCCAAAAGGTTCCTCCATGTGCTTTGACTCCCATTACGACTGGTCTCTCGGGCAAAATTCCAAAGGCCTTTCAAAAGCCATTCCCAACGAACAACGCGCTGTACAAGCAAACGACTAACACCGTGCGAGATTTGTGAGGCCTCATCGGTGCTGTGCAAATCCTTGATAATTGCGTTATCGAGAGACGCCCAGCCCAGTGGGTTTTCGCTTCTGTTGCGGTGCTCTTTTTCGTGAAGAGTGCGCAATATCATGCACACCGACTGTTCCCACTCCGTTATAACACCAGGGAAGACTGCACTTTGTGGCGTCACCCACAAACTACATTCACGCGTGGTATCCACCATCGCCAACAGCTCCGGAAGCCACCAACGCAAATGAAGCTGCAGCCGCAACTCCTGCGATATGGTTGCTGGAGCGCTACCGTCCGTGTCCCTGATGATTGCACCCGTCAGAAGAACCACAAAACGACGCCATGCTTTAAGCTCGGCAGCAGGTACCTCCGTTATCAAGTTGGAAAGCAACTCCAGATAAAAATTTTTGTTCCTACAAACAATACTTTTACAGGTGCCGACTCCAATGTGTGGCCCAGTTTCACTCTGCCGTGCATCCCTGCTAAAAAAAGGACTAAGCGCCCGTGAAACATACCCAAGAAAAGGCGTGCGCTGCGCCCCACTCAATGAGGACTCATTCACAACAGAAATAAACGCCTTCCCAAATCTGTAGCTTAACAAATCACACAAATCACGTTTAATAGGGGTTTCTAGTAGATGTGTCATGAGAGACGTACGGGACGCATTCATATCGTGCAAAACAACTGAATGAAGAAACGACTTTTCAAGATTATTTTGTATAAGCCGTCGCAAAAACACATTTCCTACCGTCGTGTGTGTAGCGGAAGCATTATTATTAGTGGTAGTATTACTAGTAGACGCATTATCAGTAAAAGGAAAATATGCATTTCCGACCTCTGACGACAGAGGTTCAGGCTTGGCAATGAAAAAACTCCTGTACACCTCTAACCCCAACAGCAAAGGGGTGGAATTTTCGGAAGACCAAACCACCGGCAGTAAAAATATACGAGTAATCAAAAAAGACACATCATCTGAGAAGAAGGCAGTTGTATTGTAATCAAATGTTTTCATGGAAAGTACTTCTGCCACGCGAGAGAGGGTGCCAACCGAAGGATCGTCACTCTCCAAGAAGGATGAGGAAATAAGCCTATGCAACACCTCGCTCCCATCTCTAAGCAGTGTTATTGACAAAAGAGCATGTAGGGCAAGCTGTAGCCTTTCCGCGTTCAACTGCGTGTCACCTTTCCTCGCCGTCTGAAGTGACAGGCGCAGCAGGTCTACAAGGGCTTTTTCTACCTTTTGTTCCAGTTTAACATGCTTTTCCTGCAAATTCCTCTCTTCGTCGAGAGAAAGCGCCGCCAAAACAGTCGTCCATAGCGCAATCAGTTCCAAGACAGGCCCTTCAGCGACCGTCTTACTTTCCAGTGGTATTGTTGCCATTGCCACAAGGTCAAGGGCCTCCTGAGCCTTGCGGTCCACAAGAAGGGTGTAAACAGCAAGCTTCATCATCGTCATCGGTGAGGGGGCAAAGTCGAAGTTTGTGGAGGCAATACGCCAGAGAGTAAATGCACTTTCTCCATGACCATGGTAGAGTAATGCGGCAATGAGTGATTCGCAACTTGAAGTGAGGGGCCTTGCTTCGGCACCTTCTTTCTGAGATGAAGAAGAAAGAGATGAAATAAAACGTATGGCTTCTTGCCAATGGTTTAAACGAAGTATTTCGTGTACCTGAATAGGCAAATCGTAAAACAATTTCTGTGCGATGGGCAATGACGATAGAGTTGAATTTGCCTCCTTGGACATGGAAGGAGATAATGCGCCCCGAGAAGCTCCTTTGGCTGAAGTTTCGTTTCTACTCCCATACCGGCGGCCACCACAATTCAATCCTCCAACTCCTAATATTCTTTGGGCATTTGGACGAGAAACAGACCCAGGACACATGCGACATAAGACAAGAAAAGTCATCATACATCGCACAATGTCCTTGTCTCTGGACGCATGCAAAATCAAAGAAAAAAAAATGTCCAAAAGTGACATAATGACGTTCATTTCTTGAATTAATCACAACAATACACACACACACACACACACACACACACACACACACACACACACACACACACACACACACACACACACACACACACACACACACAGGCATTCCAGTACATCAAGAACAAGATGGAATAACCCCATGAGATTTTCCATCATCACTCAAATAACAAGTAGACAACCATAACTACATGTGAAAATAATTTTCAAATATGCATCTTGGGTAAGCGTACACCAATGAGACGCTCGGAAAAAAAAATCTACATCAATGGAAAAAATTTAAAAAGTGCTCAAGCCAAAAAATACACAAAAAAGATTAAACTGAAACAAAACAGTAAGATTCAAGCAAGCGGTAAAAATTTCCCAGTAAAGAGAAAGGAAGTATGTGGAAATTCAAAAGTACAGCAGTCTCAGAGAACTTGGCCATGATGGATTCAACGATGCAACACGTTTCTCCTCCTTGGTTGACGACTAAAATCTGCCCTCAAATTTGATCCTTGTTCTCTTTACTCCGTGGTGAAATTCACTTGCCATGTTAAACCCACACACACACACACCAAACGGTCCTCATTTCAGCCTTACAGGCTCTGGCGCTTTTATTAAGGAGAGTGCCGCTTCCTTGCCGATACTCGGTGTCAAGTTCACCCTTCTGTAAGTGTCAAAGGAGGGCAATCCGGCCGTTGTTACATCTAAGTTTTGCCCACGAAATGGTTCCGCCGTGATTTTTCCCGTGGACCACGGCGCATGTGTGGGCATGGACCACTTTGTTCGTGTGTGCCAAGTGCGGAAAGGTCTTGCGTGCCTCTTGACTCCAGTTTCAATTCGTGGATCGGGAATCCACTCTATATCATTAATGATACCACTTGGTTTACCAGCATAGAACGCACCATACTTTCGCTTTTTGCTTTTTTCGGGCTCTCCTTCTGGCATCCAGGGCGGAATACCCTCCGGTCTGTAATTCAATGGTCCTGCCTTTAAGTGATGAATGCGCCCTCGGTCAATTTTGTCGTCATACGGATCTGCTATCCACTCTGGCGCCTGGCCAAAGCCATCGACACGTCCGGCCCTTATTCCGCCCTCACCACCTCTGGGATCGCGTGCAGCAGCCCTACCATCGAGCGGATCAGGCATATACGGGTAGTTACTGAATAACCCACGATTCAATGGATTCTTCTTGGTGTGTATCACAGTTTTTCCCGGGTGCTTGTTGTGTTTTATGGGGTTTCCGGCCTCCACATCCAACGGGATGTCTCCAAGACCGCCGACTTGTGTACCACGTCCCTTTGCGAAATCCATTCTGTCCCCATTTGGACGATCATTAAGACGGTTGGGAGGAATAGGAGCCTGAAAACCACCACCTCCCATGTATTCATATTGAAATTGTCCCCCAGCACGAAGGTCATGAAATGGACAGCTTTCGCGCTCCAAGTGATCCTTTTCACAGTCGTAAAGGTGGTGCCAATTGGTCCAATGACGGCGTCCATCCCAATTTTTGGGCCGAAGATTGTGAATCGTCTCAAAGCGTCCCTCAGTCATTGCTTAAAAAAATGATGTGAAGCGTTTCTTTCCTTCTTTTTTTTCCTCTACTTCTTGTTTCTTCACAAAGGAGAACAAGCCAAAGAGACCACAAAGAAACGACCCGATGTCAATCTATGAGAAAAATATGCCGTGAACTCCACCCATTTTGCATAGTTTCCAAATACTTTTTTTTTCTTTATTTGCTCATTATCACAAAATATAAAAAAATACAAAACAAATAAGAACATAAACTCCATTACACTTCTCGGACTTATCGTTTACACAGTCTCGTTAAATTACGTAGACAGGCAGAGAATTACAAATCGCCAGTCTGATAAACATTTACAAGCAGCACTCCAAAGCAAGTAAATACTACATACAAAAACCACAGACTTCATAAAGAGGGCAAATGCAAAAATGACAACAACAACAACAACAACAAAAAAAACGACAATAAAACACATACGCATGCAATAAGCAAATAATATTCATCCGGGAGAAAAAAAAGTTTCATGGAAATGCAAAGCTTCCACTCCTCTAGAAGATTTCCGCCTCAACATCTCATTTGAACCCCTTGTTTTCTTGTAAGAAGTGGCCATCTATTGGCTGACTGTCCGCAAAGGATGGAAAGGAAGGTTGGTCACCGCCATTTACCCTCAAAGTTCCAAGGGATTGCTGATCCGCAGGAGCTGCCAAAGGTTGATAATCTTCAATCGTAACACCAAACCTATTTTCATATGCAAACTCCTCAAACTGATAAATATAACTTTCAAAGACCTCACTAACAACACCATCATGCAAACCAAAGTACGGCATTTTTGCATCATGCAAAGGACGAAAAACTTCTATATACTCTGTTTGACCGTTGATCATCTGCATACGGCGGTATCTATCTACATCAATTCCAAAATAGTCCAAAGTCTTCGTCGCTAACCGTGTTGTGTGCCGCTTCACATCCCGATTAGACCAGTGCACCATACGATTCTTATCAAAATCAGCGAGATAGTCAATGGCATATTCAGCTCCAGACCCAAAAGTACCTAATACTTTGTCTCCCAATGTTACTAATTGAGAATCACTCGGCGACTTTCCCGTGTAGAGACTATTATGAATTGCCAGTGATGAACACAATGATGGAATACACTGTGATAAAGCACGATGTACCCAAATCAATCTCATATCAGGGAAGGCTTCATGAAGTGACTCAATGCTTAATATAGCAAAAGGACAAAAAAGAAGCCATTGTGCTTTTAATAAGGGGGATTTAGAACCATACTTTTGTTCCTCTATTGGGTTATTAATGGGATTGATATCCCGCAAAACACACTCCGAAAAGTGGCCACAGCGTCTATACCACTGAAACAACTGGCACATTCGCCTAAGATGTTGATACACTGGCGTTTGGTCCTCTTGTAAACACTCCAAAAGATATTCATCTAGTCCGTGTAAAAATCCCCATGCATATGACTCGGGACACATGAGTTGCAACGTAAGATCGTCGTCTATTTGATTGGGATTAACGGTTCTTACACATGAAAAATCAGGATAAATAAAGGAAAACCATTTAAACCGCCGATAAAATGCATCACATCGCTCGACATCTAGAAGAAGCGATGGTGCAAAGGTATCGCTCTGCTTAAAAGCCAAAAAAAGCCCTGAACGAGACAAAACATGCGCTGCCTGGTGTCCATTACACCGCGGTAAACCCATCACAACTAGAGGTTCAATAATGTCTTCTTTTTCAATTTCGTGTCCATTTAAACGAAAAACCTCATCTACCGCCAATCGTTCCGATAATGCTCGGACAAGTCTCTGACGCAGCATTGCTCTTCCATAATATGAGGTTGAGGGTTTGTCCGCGCAAGCCCTACAGAGCCTTTCCCACCACTTGTACCCGGCAATTTCCTTCGAGGAAGAAGGAATAGAAATATTAATTCTTTTGCACGCATCTGTCAGAACAGCATCCAAAGAAAAAGACTCGCTCGATGGACTGTTTGCGAAACAGTTGAAAAGTTTGCTAACCACAGGTTTACGCCCTGAGAGTTTCCTCACACCAGACATGCTCTTTCTAAATAGCATCTTTAAAGTAAAATTATCTTTTAAGAACTATTCACAGCGAAGACAATAACAAAAAAGAATCTTTCATGTGCAGAAAAATATTCCCAGTTACAAGGTTAACAACAAAAACAACAGCACGGAAACACCAAAAAAAAAAAAAAAAAAAAAAAAAAAAAGGCAAATACAACTATGTAAATATATGTGGATAGAACGATTTAACACAATGTATTACTTTTTACGTTCCATTAGATTTGAAGATTCTATTTGAAAATCGCCTTCCCACCTCTTTTTTGTTTTTCTTTCTTCTTTTTATTACCTTTGCTAATAAATCACATTGTTGTGTTTGTGCCTCCCCTTTTTCTTTTCTTTAAAATTCCGTTTCAAACAGAGCATTTTTAAATAACCGTCGTTCCCTTTCCAAGAAAGCATACGGATAATTTGGGTTCTTAAGAAAAGGCACCTTTATTCCTGCATATGCAATACTGAATCCTCGCAATTAACTTAATTATGAGAAAATTGCTCCGCCATGAATTGTTGGTGTCATGGCTTTGTAGTAGTGTCGCTGAACCGAAAATATAGTTGCAGTTAGCAAAGCAGCTCCAAGAACAAGTACAAGCAATGTAGGACCACGAGTATCGTCGTATCGCATTGGTTCTCGCATATATATCTTATTGGCACGATCCCTGAAAATAAACAAAGAGTATGCCATAAAGATAATAGATACAGGTAATAAAACCAAACCAGCTAATTCTGGGGCAGTACTCGACGTGTCACCAAAGTTCAACAGTGTCAAAGACATCAGGCCAATCATAACAGAAATAGATAGCCACTTGAGAAACGTTCGCTCGTTTGCAAAAAATGTTTTAGGATCAATCTTTTGAGGGACACAGATACGTTTGTCGTTAACAGATCCTGTTAAATTCCGAACACCTGGACCCTGCAGGTTCATATACTTCTCGTCGCCATCCGCTTCACCCTCTGCCCATGGCTTTGTCGAGTTTGTGGCGCAGCAAATTATTGATAATCCTTTTTCGAAGAAATTGGACATAATAACTACATGTAATCAAAACAAAACAAAACAAAAAAAAACGATAAGATTCAAAAAAAATATATATACATAAAAAAAATATTTACATGTGATGCCATCCAATTAAAGGCAATATATATATATATATATATATGACAAAAAAAAAGAAAAAAATATAAACAAAAAAAAAACAAAACAAACAAACAAAAAAAAATAGTAAAATAAAATAAATAAATAATAAAAAAAATCAATAAATTAGGAAATTTCTGGTCACTTGGCATCAAGCACAAATGAATAAACGGAAAGTTTTTTTCAATTTGGCACACAAACACACAAAAAAAGAAAAAACAACAGCAACAACAACAACAACAACAAAAAAAAAAACAGAAATGAAACAAATATTATGGTCCATTTAGCTCAAAGACAGTAATGAAAGTATAATAATAATAATAATAATAATAATAATAATAATAATAATTAGTAATAATAATAATAATAACAGCGAACAAGATGAACAGAAATAAATAAAAAAATAATAAGAATATTCAATAATAATAAACTGTAAAAACTCCACAAATTTACCTAAAATTCGCTTTCTCTCCAAGAAAAACAATAAAAAAGATCACCAGAAATAAAATGTAGGCAATAGAGACAGATCGCAAAAAGTAAAACATATGGAATATGAGTGGAATTAAATTCATGCAAATATGAATTCCAATTTATTATCTCCTTCCCAAGAAAAGTGGCAATTAGTTAAATATCTTAATTTAAAAATCATACTCTTTTCTTCACCGATATCTCTTCGGGTACAAGACTTATATATATATGTATCGAGGGATGGGAACAAAAAAATAAAAAGCGGATTAATCAAGAAAGCATTTCCTTTTTTTTTTCCTTTTTCCTTATTATTTTTTTTTTAGGGAGGATCATAAAAGTCAGCCTGGCTAAAGAATAAAAATATACCACTTTGTAAATTGAATTTGAATATGAACCAAAAAGATGCCACACGTTAGGAATCTACGATGTCCTCATTCTATCTAAATATTGAAATATATGCCTTTATGTAGCCTAAGTAAAAAAGTAAAAAATAAATAAAAAAAAGCAGAATAATAATCATATACATATATAAATAGATTAATAATAATAATAATAATAACAATAATAATAATAATAATAATAATAATAAACAATCAAGACAACGAACAAAAAATAACAATAAAAAAGCATGTGTTAAATAAATAAAAAGCACCAGTATTAATCATTTTCCAGGTCCCAGAGATATTAAAAGACAATCGACACCAGGTTGCAAACCG
This sequence comes from Trypanosoma cruzi, assembly GCF_000209065.1. Taxonomy (NCBI): domain Eukaryota; phylum Euglenozoa; class Kinetoplastea; order Trypanosomatida; family Trypanosomatidae; genus Trypanosoma; species Trypanosoma cruzi. The sequence continues at coordinate 251,660 of NW_001849542.1, forward strand.
CTAAAGCAATGTATCGATAATGCACCTTATCATCGCCCGTGTATCCCCGGAGTAGCCCTTTCCTTCCCCAACAAAAGAAAACATCGCCAGACTAAACACCGTTAATACCTTTGTTCTCTTTATATACCAGCCGTAATTGAGCAATCCTCCCCCCACTTGAGGGCCACCAGAAAGGGGAATTGAAGAAGAAAAACCACGCCAAAATCGTTCTTCATCTGTTTCTTGCTGATGCCTTTCATGACCCTTCTTATCCACATCTCGATGAACTGTTGGATAATATAGACGAGATTGAAGAAGTAAATTCCCCGAAGCAATAACAGCCCCAAGATTTTCCATGCGTTCAGCGTAATAGCAGATGTTATCCACAAACTCACTCAAATTTTTTACGGCAAATGGTACATTAGCGGGTTTCAATTCCAATGCTACTGCTTCTGGCCAGTACTCAACATAAGGCAACAAAGCTTCAATCTTCGTCGATATTGCTTCCTCAACCACATTCTTCACTCCGGGGAGTTTGTATTGCCCTACTTGATATGAACCACTATTTTTGGCGACATAATCAAGAATAGTATTTTTATTAAAACTTTCTTCTAGTCGTACATGTGCTGCTTTATTCGTATTTTCCACAATATGCTCAACTAAAGCGATGGGAAAACCCCTCGGAAAAAGTTGAGCAAAATCCACATCTGCTATAATTTTATTATCTTTGTATTCATTTTTTTCTTGAAGTGCACCAAGTGCGGTATGAAATAAGGATGCATTTGCAAACCCGTAATTCGGGACCAATTCAGAGGCTTTTTCCAAAAGTTCTTTTCTAACAGCAACTAGGAATGAGGCTTTCATGGGAAACTTTTCTAGCCCTTGTTTTTATCCTTATTTAAAAAAAACATAAAAAAGAAGAAAGAATTCTAAAGGCACGCGCGCACAAAAACCCAAGGCACAAAACAACAACAAGAACAGCAAAAAAAACAAAAAACAAAAAAAAACGACGCCACTCCCCCGGACCCCGCGCCACGCACAAAACACACCCTAGCAGCCGCATGCTCGCCCGCGCCGACCGCACGGGCTCGGTGACTCCCCGGTTGGCGGCGGAAGGCGCGGGGCTCCGGGTTCGACGGGGGAAAAGGGGTCTCGCCTTGTTTCTGCCTGCTTTTCGTTTTGCTGTGCCGCGTCTCTCCTTTTTAAAAATATTGATGAAGGTGGTGTTAATAATGGCGGTAATGATATATACATATATATGATTTTTTTTGAGCATGCTTGCGTTTTTTGTGTTTATTTTTATGGTCGCTTTTTAATATATTTGTTTTGCGATTTTTTTCTAATAGTTTTGGTTTATTATCTTAGAAACCATCTATTTTTGGGAGCCACAAGAGAAATCGCCGCGATAAAAAGAGTTATTTAAAGTTTTTTAGAGGCCATGGAAGTCGGAGATCAGACAGAACGCCACGATGCTTCTACTGATACTATAATTGAAGAATTAAAAACCCTTGCAAAGTACATGTTGGAGGCAACTGAAGCCGCTCGACAAAGAACACTTAGTGTTGAGGGCTATAAGTCTTATGAGGCTCTTTTGGGTGCTCTTGAATCGTCAGCACCAGGAACAAATTGCATAAAGGAATCGACGGTTCCTCAATATCATTGTGATCCTGTTAATGAGATCTCATTTTCAGGAGGCGATGAATTAAGGAAAAAAACTCATAATCTGCCACTTTTATTGAATTTTGCTGAAAAATCGAAGAAGGGGACAAGGTGTTTAAAGCAAGACATCTACAACGGTGAGTTAGATAATGAAGAGAGTTCCCCTTCAGAAAAATATGAAGATGATGTTGGTTATTCTGCTGAAGATATCCCTCGTTTGAATCAAAATAAAATTTCATCAAACACACGTTTGGCAAACTTTGATTGTTCTGGAGATTCTGAAGAAAACATTTATGATGGTGTGAAAACACAAGTTATATTTAAGGCGGTTGATCCGACGCTATATCAAGAGATAAGTGGTTGTACTTGGCTTCCCGAACCATTATGTATTCGTCTTGATACGGGGGAAACGATTGAAGATGACAGTGAAGAAGAAACTGCGGACATTGATGATGGGGAAGATGATACAAAATGCAAAAAGAAAAGAGTTTTTCGGGTTCCATCATTTCCTTTCGGTGGCGGTGTGACCGAAGGACAAGCACAGTTACTAAGCAAAATGTTTAGCGATGCAATGCGTCGTGGTGGGTTATCCAATTCAATTGGACCAAAGTATATTACGAAAAAGGAGTTTATAAACTATGAATATGAAGAATGTTCTACAACAGAGAAGTCTCGTGACTCTTTTGTCCCAAAATCACCTTTTGAGTTTGTGGTAGAGCTGGAGCGAGAAGTTGTTTTTGACGCTGTTCAAGCACGTGAAGAGCGACGTCGCGAATTTCGACGTCTGGCTGGGGAAGGGAGGGCTCCTGTAACCATGGGTTCATTTAATCTTCGTGTGATAATGGATCCTCTAAAAACTGGGTTTGAGGAAGAAAAAACATTTCCCATTGAACGTGGTACAATTATCGCAGATCGTTATCAAATTATAGAGTTGTTGGGAAAGGCAACATTTAGTCGAGCTGTTCGCTGCTACGATTTGCATCAACCGTTCTACGAGGATGATGATGATGAAAATGAACCTGAAACTGAGTGCATTCCTAATGATGATACTGAGGAAAATAAATTCACTGATGGAAAAAAAAGACAGAGAGTCGCCGGTTACGCTGAGGTATGTCTTAAAATTATCAATAACTCGAAAGATTTTTTTGATCAGTCACTGGATGAAATTCGTTTGTTGACTCTTATTAATAAATACAAAGATCCTGATAAGGTCCATGTAATTCGTCTTATTGACTGTTTTTATTATAAAGAGCACACGATGTTGGTAACAGAGTTACTTTCAGATAACCTTTATGAATATTCCAAATACAACCGTGAAGAAGAGGAAACATTTTACTTTACCATTCCGCGTCTTCGTCGTATCGCTCGCCAAATTGTTGAGGCACTAACTTACGTTCATAGCCTCAATCTTATTCACGCCGATTTGAAGCCAGAAAATGTATTGTTTGTCTCTCATCGTCGTTGCGTCGTAAAAGTGATTGACTTTGGTAGCAGCTGTTTTTTGAGTGATCACCTCAGCTCCTATATTCAGAGCCGCAGTTATCGCGCTCCTGAAGTAATTTTTGGTTGTGACTACGATGGACGTATCGATGTTTGGTCCCTTGGCGCAATTTTGGCTGAACTTGTTACGGGTGAAGTACTTTTTACTTCTGAGACGGTTCCTGAAATGCTTGCTCGTATTGTTTACGTTTGTGGACAACCCTTCCCACGAAGAATGTTATGGGAGGGTCGACATACCGCCAAGTTTATAAATAAGTTTGGCTGTATTTATGAACAAGGTAATAAAGATGGTGAGGACTCCGCAGAAGATTCATCATATTATTACTTATATACTCCAGTCTTTCAACCAAGGGAATCCCAAAGTGTGGATGAGCAGGATATAGAGAAAAAAAGAGATGACATTGCTGATTTGGGAGATACCAGGGGATCACTTCTCAATGAAGGTCCTTATAGTGTTCTTCGACAAAAGCTTGCGGCTCATAACGTCACTGATGAGTCTTTTATTTCATTTGTAGAGGCCTGTCTGACTCTTGATCACAAGAAGCGTCCAAGAAGCAAGGATCTTCTTTCTCATCCTTTTCTCACACAGTCCGATTGATATATATGCCCAATGAAATTCCGAGAAATAGGTTTATGCACGCACGAAAATGTAATTGACTGTTAGGAAACAAATATAGAAATATAAAAAGAGAGATAAGCGAATGCAAGTGATTTTATGACGTTTTGTTTGTTATATTCGGAGTTATTATTATTATTATTATTATTAATATTATTTTTAATATTATTATTATTATTATTGTTATTTTATTATTATTATTATTATTATTACTATTAATAATATTATATAATATTATCACTATTATTTTATTATTATTACTATTGCTATTATTATTGTTATCAATATTATTACTGTATTATTATTATTTTATTATTATTACTGTTATTGCTATTAATGTTAATGTTACTATATGTTATTGTTATCATATGTATCTATGTATTTCGAGGCAAAAAAAAAAAAAAAAAAAAACGTAGGAGAAAGACCAAAAGATTCCATTTTTCTCTATAGCTTCTGTTGTTTGGATTCTCGCCGTTTTTTTTTTTTTTTTTTTGAGAGACATATTGTATATATATATATATATATATATTCGGTGCTTTTGTTTGCGCCGGCCTTTTTTTTTATTTTTTTTATTATCATTTAAAGAATTGTATATGGATTTCAGTGTGAAAGAAAAATAAGAGAAAGTTCTTTATCTTGGGTATTGAGATTGAAAGATGAGAGGGAAAATAAATTATTTTTGTTGCCATTGTAAATTTTTTAAATGATTGCCTAAAATCAGCTTTTTAATTCCTTTTTAAGAAATAGAATTATCACTGCTATAATGGTACTGCCCGAAGGAAATGGTGAATCTTCATATGAGCAATAAAAGATACCCCAACAACGAAAATGAGTAATAATGGCATATTAATAATAATATTAACATTAATAATAACAGTAATAATAATAATAGTGATAATGATAATAATAACAATAAAAAAGTAATAATTATAATAGTGATAACAATAATAATAGCGATAATAGTATTATTAATAATTGTAATAATAATAATAGTAATACTAATAGTAATATTATTAATAATAGTAATAATATTATTAAAAGTAATAATGATAGCAATAATAATTAAACAGCTGTCGACGAAGAAATTACTCCCTATTGCTTCCATCTCCTTTTTTTTTCTACTTTTTAATTTTTTCTTAGAAAAATAAAATAAACCGAAAGGTCACTGCTCGCATACAAACACAAACGCACAAAAATACAAAGGCTGAGATTGCCTTGTGCGAATTCTTGGTAAGAAGGAAATCAATTCCTCATTTTGATCTTAGGTTTAGTATGCGGTTACAGTTCAAAAACATTTTTTTTGTTTGTATGTGTTACCGGCTTTTGATTTTCGCTCTTTTTTTTTCCGTCTGCGTGACAATTACCGCTAAAAGTGTCTCTAAAGATGGCTCACGTGATCGTCGTAGTCCATACAAGAGCGATGATGAAGGCGTCGAAGTTACCGCAATGCAAAAATTTGCTGGGCATATTCCTTGGATTGAATGGAGACAATTGATTCGTATTGTTACTGCGGCCCGATGCACTTTGTTATCGACTCTTGCAGCTCCTTCAGCTTCGGGATCGACAGATTTGCCTGGAACGGGCGGAGATAAAAAAATGCATTCCTTAGCAGCGGCCCATTCAGAATCTTCGAATGAGATATGCCTTAGGCCCATTATGTTGCTGTTTCATCAACATGAATGTCTTGCGTGTCATGCGTTGTTAAAGAATGTGGGAATTAGCGCGGAATTTGAGCTCTTGAGTGAGTACATGACCATGGTAGTTGCTGAGTCTTTGGAGGACATAACCGAAAAATATCCATATCCTTTGCCACACTTTCACAATGACTCTTTGTTTGTTAATAGGGGTCGTAGGAAAGGGAAATTGAGAAGAGAAGAAGCGGAGGCTCTGCGAGAGGCGTTTGCGGGACAAGGTGAATACTTTCCTCGTGTTTTCTTTGTATTTCCACAAAATGGTAGTGTGATGCCAATATTTAACGAAGAGGGGGATTCTGATCCGGCACATCCACACTTTTACCATGAAGCCACCTCATTAGTGCGCAGCATGATGGTTGCCTTGTGGACTATGAACAAGGCTGTGAGCTTTTCAGAGCTTTGATAGCTTTTCTTATTATTATATTGGATCCTAAAAAAAAAAAAAAAAAAAAAAAAAAAAAACTTTTTTTTCTTTTTCTTTTTTTATATTGGCTTTTTTTATAAGCCTGAAATGCGTTTTTATTGTTCTTTTACTTCAAAATATAAACGCTTTTCTTATTGGCCTCATTCTGTGTTGAATAATAAAGAGAAATATCAATAAATAATTATTTTATTGCTAAATTCGTGTCTAACACAGGTCTGTCGAACTTGGGGTTGAAAAAGGCATACAAAATTTACGGAGGGGTTGTGCGGGAGAATATTTTCCTTTCTCGAAACTAAAAAGAAACGTGCACACACGGTAGAAAGGCGGATATTTGAAAATGTCACCCCCAGATCTTACACCAATTACCGAAACCCCTTCTTTTGTAAATGAAGGCGAGGAAATGAATCTCGAAGTGTTTTTACGCTACTTTGTCGCGGATGTTCTCCCATACGCAGTGGTCCTTGGGTCAGTTTTACTGAAGTTTCCACAAATATTGAAAATCCTTCAACACCGGAGCGCGGATGGCATTTCCCTTGCTTCTGTCTATTTTGAGATGACGGCCTATGTTATTACCACTAGCTGGGGAATTGCCCAAGCGCTAAACTTCAAAGATTATGGAGAGAATATGCTCATTATGGGAGAAGTGGCTTTTTTGCTACTTTTGGTGGGCTACTTACAACGTAGTATGTCTTGTGCATTGTTGGTATTTATTTTTGAGGCAGTGGCACTTGTTGTCATGTCAAGTGGATTTCTTCCCCGCATTTTCCATGAATGGCTTTTGGGTTTACAAATTTTTTTGGGTATGAGCAGTCGTGTGCCTCAGATTATAATGAATTATCGAAATCAGTCGACAGGACACGTGTCTTTTTTGACATATTACTTAGCCATGGTAGGTGGCATTGCCCGACTGCTAACGACTTTTCATAATGTTTCTGTTGAAAAGGGCAAATATGTCATGCTGATGCAGTTTGGAGTTGCAGTGGGACTAAACGCAACTATTCTTTTGCAGATTTTGGCCTACAGGGAACTTACGCGGAAAAAATTAGACCAACAAAACCTGGAAAAGACGCTGGAGAAAGATAAGAAAAGAGAGTAGTTTTTGGAAAAACTGTGTTATTCACCTGGATCGAATAACTTGTGAAGAATGCACTAATGCTTGCTCTGTGCAGGCCTGCGCTCTGCTCCGCCACCACCATCATCTCTTTGGAGTTTCGAGGACTGCCTCTTTCTTTGTTGGATTAACAAAAAAGAGAATGAGATCAAAATGGGGACGTAAAACAACAACACAAAACCCTTGGATGAAACATTTGTATAAATAAAAGATAAAAGCAAAAAGCTGGGCAAAATGAGTCGGCATCTTATCTTCAAATGAACGCCAAAACGAATTTCCTTGTTTGGAACCATTAAAATTGTGTTATAACATTTGATTGGGGTCTTTTACGGGGAATATTTTTATCCTTCTCCCTGTGTTTGTTTCTAGACGTCTAGTTTTAATGCGTGCGTTTAACGATTGGAGGATAAACGCACCGTAGGTGAACCCCCTCAAAAACATACTTTTTGTTGTTAATAAGGTAGAGCTGGAATTCGAAGGGAATAGCTGCAGTTGGCAAAAAACGAAAAGAAGTACAGGTAGCACTCTCAAATATCAGTGTATGTATACTTTATGGCAGGGCGTCCTATACCACCTTCGGGGCTTGTAAAAGCGGTGGCTGGTGTCACACAGGCCAGTAGAGGAGATACCAAGAAGGCATATTGGACCATATCAACTACTGAGGTCCTGTGCACAAGAATGCACTCGTGGCAGTCAACGTTTGATTGCTATGAGTTTCTTCGCAAAAGACATCTTCCTATCGCTGATGAAGCCGTGATGTCGCTTTTGCTTCGTTTGCAGATCGCGCTTAAGGGACATGGCGCCAGTGCTTCCACTGTCTTGGAGGTGTTGAACTTTTCTTCTTCTTTTGAAGTTGAATCGAGAGGGCGAAGACACGGTGAAAAAGGTTCAAATTTTATTTTTAAATCAATAAATACTGACGATGTGTCGCACAGTCCACCGTCTCCCTTGGCGTTTCTTCTTCACAGCACTCAGTACCAACCCACTCTTCGCCCATTGTATCATAGACTTCGATACATTGTGCGAAACATGGCTCATTCCGCGGGGGAATCTTCAGTAGTTGTGGGAAATGATCATCATGGGTCAAACTCTGTGCGGTGTTATCAGGCCCTGTTTTCAGATTTGTTACCTATTCTTTTGGCTCCTTGTGTTGTTGTTAACCTTTCATTGTGGCATAATCTTCGAAAAAGGCGTTGGGAGGATGCATTGAGAACAATTCATAACCTGCATTTTTACTCTCTTTTGAAGCCGTACACGCGAGAGCTTCAAAAGGTACGATTAAAAAGTGATACGAAGTCTATACTGGATGCGGTTAGCCATGATGTTTGTTACAAGGCATGTATCGATCCACCTTCTCTGGTCCCCTTAATGGATGAACTACTACTTCGATGGGAATCATACTGGGACGCATTGAAAGGAAAAACCGAGGCACAACGCGTTTTTTCAGGTGTTCTTCGTTCATCGTCTTCATTCCACTGCGCTGCGGCATTTTTGGATAACGAAGTAACGGTGAGTTTCACGTTGGAAGATGACAAAAATTCCATGGAACAAACATTGAAGGAGAAAGCTAGCGGCCCACTTGCTATTTTATCAGAATTAGAGAAGAGTAGTTTGGATGTGTTACGCTTTGCCGCTCTAATTTCTTTCTACAGGGAGTGTAAGGAAGATGACGAAATACAGGAGGAGCTTGAGATATTTCATCGCCTCATGGAAGCAACGACACGAATAGCGGATTTTTCCGTTTGCCGACGCGTGGCACTAGAGTGGGCAAACGCATATGAAGGTGGGGTACCGCCAAGCGAGAGGTGTCGTGTGTTGCCATCCATTTCCACTGAACAGCTAGTTCTCACACGTCTTATACTACGAGCACCTTCCTGCGAGATTGTTCTGCAGGTTTTGGACGAGTGGCCATTCATTTTGTGTGATCATAGTTGTGCTTTAGAAGGAAGGGAAAGGAAAATCTTATTCCGTAAAAAAATACCAACAACGATGCGATGCCGAGAGGTTATCTTTGCGTTGGCCACACGCTTGTCGCCATTAACCTTCCTTGAGGAAATTGTGAACAAGCGTTTGTCAGCGTCGAGTGAAGTACTAGAGAAATGTGTGCGCGAGGTGGTTAGGGACTCTCTTCTTCGAGGAAGTCTCCACGATGCGGCAGAGAACTTCTGGATGTGTCAAGCTCATCTTGAACTCGCTACGCTATGTGGCATGGGAGGTCCATCGCATTCGGATGACGAATTGGCATTACTTCTCAGAGAATATTTATCCCAACGGCTTTCGGTTCGCGAAAAAAGGAACTTTATTTCTGGCCTTTTCCGCCGTGTGGGCGAGGGAAATTACAGGGTCTTTATTAATGCAGTATGCATTCTGGATGAAGAGGAAGTGGACGGTTTTAGAAGAGCTCCTACCAAAAATACATGCGCTCTCTCTCTGCTTTTACAGGTAATGGTTAGTTGGGTTAAAGATGATCAGCAGCTCGGAGATGCGGCAGTGTTGCTCCGCCACATTGTTTGTGCACTCGAAGAGAAAAATTTAGAGTCCTTTGAACATGAACTGGACAAGCCTGAACAGCGTATTCATTCATCTCTGCATTTTGGATGGACATCAGAAGAGGTGATGACTTTATTTTTTGAGGCGGTAGCCTGCTTTGGATTTCTTACGAACGACAAGGCGGCACGCGAAGGGACAGAAGCGGACACCGCATTGCAGTGGCTGCGTCTGCTCTCAGAAATACCTCCTTCTCTCTCTGATGAACAGACACTTGTTGTGTGGCTCTTTTGGACGATGCGGGCGCTTGTACAGTGGGAGGAATCCTTAAATTCCTCTTTTACTTCTTCAACCGTTGCAGAGGCGATCACGGAAAGCGTCCTTGCGGCGGTTCGCAATCTCAGCCTATCACTGGAGAAATGTGGGGAGGACGCAGTGCTTCCACCAATGTTATTAAACTGGCTTGCTTCATACACAGGGATGCCATGGGGCGACGCAACCGCCTGGATTGCCAAACATGCAGGAGTAGAAGCCTCGCAAAGACGGCGCTTCCTATTTATCCGTTTGCCCTTTGGCCACGCTACGTTTGATTCTTCCACCGATGCACCGTCACGAAAAAGGCTCCTTTCGAGCATAGAATGGGAACTGCAGAAGGAAACGATCCACAGGTGTGGTGGTCTTGGGCAGGATACCCCACATGGAGACGATAAACTGGAGATGAAACTACAAGGGCTGTTTAAAACTATCCGAGTCACACTTCTTCGTGCCTGGCAATCTCGTGCTTTCTCTGTCTGCAGTTCTGGGGAAATGAACCCAAATATGACAGATGCCTTTTTTCCTGTTGCTCCTCGCGTGCCAGTTTATAAGAGAAAAGGCTTTCTCCGCAACCGGTCTCGGGCACACGACGAAATTGCTCTGTTTTCATTTCAGGAGTTAGTTGGCTGCTTGTTGGAGGAGACATCGCTGAAACAGGACAAGGCAACGAATAAAGAGACGTAGTTTTTTTTCACACACGCAATTACAGACGCGCAGGAAAAAGTGAGTGTTTGTTGTTATTTTTGACTATCACACGCTCTCTTTTGATTCGCACCTTGCGCTGGGATCTTGTGAATGGAAAATCTTTAATTCTGCCACTTTGTATGTAATAAGTGTATTCAATCCCAAAAGAGTGCAGCGTGTCGTGACAGAGACTATCGGAACACATAAAATCGGAGCAAACATCGAGGCAGCGGCTTCGCCACAACCTCTACCACTTTTTTCTCCGTTTTATTTTTTTCATATGGACAAATTCGGAATCCGGTCAGCGGCTCGGATGAATATCCTGTACCTTATCTCTGTTCTTTCAGAGAAAATGGGGTATGTATCATCCACTTTATCAATCTTAACAATGATTTTACCTGTGAATTATTGGAGTGCTTTCTTGTACACCTTCGTGAAGATTTAACTGGTTTCTGGAGTCTCTATCTCTCTATTTCTCTCTCTATTTCTTTCTCTATGAGTATACAAATAAAGAAATTTCCCATTGCACTTGAATTTTTAGCCAAGGTAGTAAGTTTTTTTTTTTTTTTTTTAAGGCTAGCTTAAGCGCGTAATGGTGACTTTGCAAGAAGCGAAAGAAAGCGTAAAAGTCTCTGTGCGGGTGAGGCCATTGAACGCTCGTGAGGGCGGGGGTAGTAGTGAAGTTGTGGTAAGAGCTTCTCAACGGGACAGCCAGGTGAAGCTCAAGGCGGTCAATGCGACCAAGGAACAAAAGAACTCTACAACCACATTTCAGTTTGACCATGTCTTCTGGTCGCTTGACAGCCCCGACGAGAGCGGCGGCGAGCCTGTCGGTCAGGCCGAGGTGTACGCCACGATTGGGCGGCCGCTGGTGGCACACGCGTTCAACGGGTTCAACTCGTGCCTGTTTGCGTACGGGCAGACTGGGAGCGGCAAGACGTACACGATGATGGGCGCTGACCCGAACGCGGTTGGCGGAGCTGACGCTGGCGTGACGCCGCGGTTGTGCCTGGAGCTGTTCCAAATGCGCGAGCGCATCGAGGCGGAGGGCCACTCGAAGTGGTCGGTGGAGGTGGGGTACATCGAGGTGTACAACGAGCGTGTGTCGGATCTGCTGGCGAAGCGGAAGAAGGGCTCGAAGGAGGAGGTGTTTGTGGATGTGCGCGAGCACCCGACGCGTGGCGTGTTCATCGAGGGGCAGGAGCTGCGCGAGGTGTCGAGTCTGGACGAGGTCCTGGGGCTCATCGAGGCCGGCAACCGCGTGCGCCACACCGCCGCGACGAAGATGAACGACCGCAGCAGCCGCAGTCACGCGATCTTCATGCTGCTGCTGCGCGAGGAGAGGTCGATGCAGGCGGCGACTGGGCAGACAATCACGACGGCCGGCAAGAACAGCCGGATGAACCTTGTGGACCTGGCGGGGTCGGAGCGTGTCGCGCAGTCCGAGGTTGTTGGGCAGCAGTTCAGCGAGGCGCGGCACATCAACCTTTCGCTGACGACGCTCGGGCGCGTAATTGACATGCTGGCCGACATGACAAAGAACAAGGATAGCCAGTGGTCGATGCCGCCGTACCGCGAGTCGAAACTGACGTTTCTCCTGAAGGACTCGCTTGGCGGCAACTCGAAGACGTTCATGATTGCGACGGTGAGCCCGAGTGCGATGAACTACGAGGAGACGCTGAGCACGCTGCGCTACGCGTCTCGTGCACGTGACATTGTGAATGTGACGAAGGTGAATGAGGACCCGCGTGCACGTCGCATCCGTGAGCTGGAGGAGCAGATGGAGCAGATGCGCAAGGACATTCAGGGCAAGGATCCTGCATACGTTGCCGAACTGGAGGAGAAGCTCAGGCTGCTGGAGGCGGAGGCTCAGAAGCGCGCTGCCGACCTGCAGGCACTGGAGCGAGAGCGGGAGAAGAACGAGATACATGAGAAGATGCTGCGCGCGACGGAGGCTGAGCGACAGGAGCTGCTGAGCAGGGCTGGCGCTTTGGAGCGGCAGGTGGAGGAGTCGCGGCGGCAGGCGGAGTACCACGAGCGAGCGAACCAGAGGCTGAAGGAGGAGCATGCACAGCGCGAGCGGGAGTTGCTTGAGCAAATGCGGCGCCGCGAGGATGAAATGGAGCGTATTCGGAGGCGGAAGGAAGCGGAGGTGATGAGCGGGCAGGAGCAGTTGCGGAAAACCATGGAGGATCTGGAGCGCGAGCGGCGCGATCGCGAGGAGGCGTTGCGTGTGTTGGGCGTGTGGAAGGAAGAGCTGAATGCCGCGCTGAGCGACTCGCGGCAGTCGCAGGAGCAGCGTGCGGAGCTAGAGCGTCAGAACGCACAGCTTGCTGATCGCATGCGCCAACTTGAGTCGGAGCGTGAGGCGCAGCAACGGCTCTTGCACGAGCTGGAGCTGCTGCGGGACGAGCACGAGAGTCTACAGAGGGCTGTGGTGCTGCTGCGCACCGAGGTGGAGGAGATGGACCAGCGCCATGACAGGACAACGTACCACCTGCTCGCTGTGATGGAACTGCACGCCGAATGTTACGAAGCGGTTGTAGCCCGCCTTGGGGTGGAGCACGAGCATCAGTTGAACCAAAACGCGCAGTGGGATGCCGACGAGCGCGCTGCGCTGGAACGGCGTAATGAGGAGGGTTTAGCGGAGCGAGACAGCGCGCTCTCGGCGCTTCAGGAGGCTCTGGCTGAATGCCAGCGGCGTCTGGATGAATCAGAGACTGCGGAGGAAAAGCTGCGAGTAGCGTATGAAGCACTTGAGAAGGAAAAGGGCGGAATTCATGAAAACATGAGGTTGCTACAGCAGGCGAAGACGGAGGTGGAGCAGAGCCTGGAGGCAATGGCGTCGGAGCGCGATGAGCTGCGGGAGCACCTTGCCGCCACGAGCGATGATCTGGGTAGGCAGCTGCGTGCTGTGGAGCAGGCGAAGACGGAGGTGGAGCAGAGCCTGGAGGCAATGGCGTCGGAGCGCGATGAGCTGCGGGAGCACCTTGCCGCCACGAGCGATGATCTGGGTAGGCAGCTGCGTGCTGTGGAGCAGGCGAAGACGGAGGTGGAGCAGAGCCTGAAGGCAATGACGTCGGAGCGCGATGAGCTGCGGGAGCACCTTGCCGCCACGAGCGATGATCTGGGTAGGCAGCTGCGTGCTGTGGAGCAGGCGAAGACGGAGGTGGAGCAGAGCCTGGAGGCAATGACGTCGGAGCGCGATGAGCTGCAGCAGTGCCTTGCCGCCACGAGCGATGATCTGGGTAGGCAGCTGCGTGCTGTGGAGCAGGCGAAGACGGAGGTGGAGCAGAGCCTGGAGGCAATAACGTCGGAGCGCGATGAGCTGCGGGAGCACCTTGCCGCCACGAGCGATGATCTGGGTAGGCAGCTGCGTGCTGTGGAGCAGGCGAAGACGGAGGTGGAGCAGAGCCTGGAGGCGATGACGTCGGAGCGCGATGAGCTGCGGGAGCACCTTGCCGCCACGAGCGATGATCTGGGTAGGCAGCTGCGTGCTGTGGAGCAGGCGAAGACGGAGGTGGAGCAGAGCCTGGAAGGCAATGACGTCGGAGCGCGATGAGCTGCGGGAGCACCTTGCCGCCACGAGCGATGATCTGGGTAGGCAGCTGCGTGCTGTGGAGCAGGCGAAGACGGAGGTGGAGCAGAGCCTGGAGGCGATGACGTCGGAGCGCGATGAGCTGCAGGAGCACCTTGCCGCCACGAGCGATGATCTGGGTAGGCAGCTGCGTGCTGTGGAGCAGGCGAAGACGGAGGTGGAGCAGAGCCTGGAGGCGATGACGTCGGAGCGCGATGAGCTGCGGGAGCGCCTTGCCGCCACGAGCGATGATCTGGGTAGGCAGCTGCGTGCTGTGGAGCAGGCGAAGACGGAGGTGGAGCAGAGCCTGGAGGCAATGACGTCGGAGCGCGATGAGCTGCAGCAGTGCCTTGCCGCCACGAGCGATGATCTGGGTAGGCAGCTGCGTGCTGTGGAGCAGGCGAAGACGGAGGTGGAGCAGAGCCTGGAGGCAATGACGTCGGAGCGCGATGAGCTGCAGCAGTGCCTTGCCGCCACGAGCGATGATCTGGGTAGGCAGCTGCGTGCTGTGGAGCAGGCGAAGACGGAGGTGGAGCAGAGCCTGGAGGCAATGACGTCGGAGCGCGATGAGCTGCGGGAGCACCTTGCCGCCACGAGCGATGATCTGGGTAGGCAGCTGCGTGCTGTGGAGCAGGCGAAGACGGAGGTGGAGCAGAGCCTGGAGGCAATGGCGTCGGAGCGCGATGAGCTGCGGGAGCACCTTGCCGCCACGAGCGATGATCTGGGTAGGCAGCTGCGTGCTGTGGAGCAGGCGAAGACGGAGGTGGAGCAG